>NW_027187114.1:35200-38859 GCF_028583685.1 Petaurus breviceps papuanus | reverse complement strand
ATATATATATATATATATATATATATATATATATATATATATATTTTCCCCTCAGATTGTAAGCCTAATCTCTCAGATAAACATCAACCAATAGGAGACAGGTAAGATAGCTCATAAGTCAAAAAATCGAGCCCTGCTTCTCAGACAACAGGAGAGAGGGACAGCCTAGCCTTTAAGCATCAACCTCAGCCAATGGGCGCCAGGTCATATAGCTTCCACATCAAAAATGTGAGCCTTACCTCTCAGACAAACAGGAGCAAGGGACAGCCTAGCTTCTACAACCCTACCTCAGCCAATGGGAACAAAAAGATAGTGCTGATAAAACAGGCTCCATAGACTCCTTTGTGTGAGTTCAAACCTAAAAGGAACTCAGCCTCCCAACCCATGGGAGCCAGGTACAAGTCCTGAGTTCTGCCCCTGTTCTATGTCTCTTTCCCCTGCTAAGCTCTATGCCCAGGTCCCTACCAATGGGAGCCAGAGATAGCAAAGAAATATGTCTCTAAGAAATCAGACCTTAAAAATGCACTCTGCCCTTTGCTGAGTGTTTCCTTCTACTAACTCTCTCTGGGGAAGGAAGCCCCATTCCCAGCAAAGGAAAATAAATATATCCCTGTTCACCACAAGGATGCCTCTGCTTATTGTCTTTGGGTAAGTGGTTCGATCTTTGACCCACACAGCCCCAATTGGCTGACTTCCCTCCTCAAAAAAAAAGAAATACAAACAACAACCTACAAAGTTTCTGGAATGATACCTGTGGAGGGAATGGTCTGATAGGGTCCAAGCAGTGCTCCTTCTGGCAGAAGACCTACATGGACTCATAGAAGGATTCCTTTCCAGTTCACAGATTAAGAAAAGAATGATTAGACAGAACCTTGAAGGATATCCACCGTTCATGGGAATTACCTGAGTGAAGATTCAGTCATTTAGACTGGTCAGACATAGTCAGGTAAAATGAGAATTAGGAGAGAACTGTGTCATGAGAACTGAGAGAGAAAGGAGTATCCAGGAGATGGGTGTGAACAACAGTTTCAAAGGCAGCAGAGAGGTCAAGAATGATGGGAAATGAGAGACTGGGATGAGACGTGTCAATTAAGACATGATTGTCCCAGGGGAGAGATCAATTTCAGGGAAATGGTGAGGTCAGACTATTCCATTCATATTGATATGCCCCACTTTTTCATCCCATTCCCAAATGATGGGAATCCACTTTGTTTCCAGGTCTCAGCTACCATAGAGGGCATCACCTCTAAATTCTGGAACCCTGGGATGTCGTGATTTGTATCTTGTCTCCTAGAAAATCCTTACCACAGTCTAATCCTTGTGAAAGGCCCTTTGGTCTCTTCTGCTACTAATTCAGCCCATTGGCTACTTCCCTCAGTTCCTACACTTTCTAATGTGACTTTGGTCATGGGATAATATGTGTCGCCCTCTAGAAAAAGGTTTTGTTAAAGGAGACAAACAAATAGTAATATAAAAATTACATTATTTATTCCTTATCCCCTTAGGGCTAGCAGTACTTGCACAAGGAGTGCAGGACTAAAGTCCTGACCGATAAACAGAGGAATCATAAGACTTTTTATACATTTTTAGTACCACCCCAAGTTAGGATGACCATGCAACAAATTTATGAGTTCCATTTGTTACTATCTATGTGTAACAGAGTTCCTTGGTTGTAAATACAAATTGACAATGACCAGAACAAGATCTATTTACATTTTATACTCTCAGGATGTCTATTTTGCTCTTATGTGGAGTAAGTCCCAAGATAAGGGGAATCTTACTTCTGGTCTTTGAAGCTGTTAACACAAGGAAAGGCATTTTTATATCAACCAAAACAGTTTGTTTGATTTATTCAGACTTTGGCCAAAATATGACATTTAAACATTATCATATGCCACGGCCTTCCCGTGACATTTTTGCTCAATGTATTTAGCAGAACTATCTATCAACCAAGCATGTTTTTGTCCTTGTGGGGTTAAGGTATCAAATCCTTGGTTCTATTGAACTGGTGGATTTGCTAATGGGGTCTGATGAGTTACTGCATCATTGATGGTATCTCTCTGAGCTATTTTCTCATGCAAACTAGGAATTCCATTCTTCCCTGGTCTGGCCCTATCTTGTGTTTACCATTTCCATTTTATGATGCTGGCCTCCTTAGCCTGTCCAATTGTGTGGAAGTTAGGGGTTCCCATTATGCAATTCATTATAGGAATATCAGGTAAGTAAAACTTCATGATTCAATGTTGCGTATTCTATTTCAACCAATGCACAGTATGCAACCAATAACTCTTGTTCAAATGGGGTATAATTCTCCCCAGCAGGTGGGACTTTTTCAACCAAAATCTTAGAGGAACATTCCTTTTTCCTTGTTTTTGCCGTAGACTCCATTTAGCATATCTTTCCTGTACTGATACTTGTAATTCTACAGGCCCCTTTTGTATGGGCCAAAGGTCCAAGGGAGTTTGTATAGACATTTTTGCTTCCTCAAAGGCTCTGTTTTCTCCCACCATCATTGAAAAACATATTTCTTATGGGTCACTTTATATGACTGGCTTAATATTTGGCCCACATGGGGAATATGTGCCCTCCAATATCCAAAGAAGACTACAAACTGTTGAGCCTCCCTTTTAGCAGCAGGGGTGACAAAGTACAGGATCTATTGGTATGCATTTGGCAATATTTCCCTATGACCTTCATTCCATTGTATGCCCCCAAATTTAATAGATTGAGATGGTTCTTTGTAATGGTAATGAAATCTGAAGATCCCTTTGTATTACTAAGCTAAGATGTACTTAGCACCTAGTTTTTAATTAAGCCTCTGTTAAAGAAACAGAATGTATGAACCCCTGCTTGCTAATGTAAAAGGAAGGGGCTGAACAGAGAGGAGCTATACCTTATTTAAGGAAGAGCATGAGCTGGACATTCAGAACTAATTGGGATAAGCTTCATGGAAGCAGAGTAGCTGCAGCTTGGGGAGAGAGAGAATTTCTCTCACTGAGCATCTGGAGGCTGGGCTGCTGCTGCTGCTGCTGGACTGGAACTTGCATGGAGAAAGTGATTTTTATTTTGAGAAATGGAGAAAGTAATTTTCATTTTTAGAATAGGAGAAACTAATTTTGATTTTGAGAACAGAGCTGCTGAAGAATTCTGAGGGTCAGCTCCACCCGCTGAGGGCCAGCTGGGGCTGCCAGTGGAAGCATGACTGTGGTGTTGGTACTTTGCCTGTCTGTGGCTCTGTTAAGTTTCTCTTCCCAGGAACAGAAATTGAAAGACGTGAGGTGGACTAGATACTGTCAACTTCAATATGGAGAAGGAACTGCATGGAGAGCTGGACAAGGGTTATTAGTATGTTATTCTGTCTTTGAGACCGATCTGTTGAGAGTAAGGTTCAAGCAATGCTCAGCCCTCTCCCTTCTTTCCTTCCATTGTAATAGGTCTTCTGTACCTTTAAATGTGATGTAATTTACTCCATTCTTCCTCTCCCTTCCATCTTCTCTGAGTGCAGCCCTCCTTCTCACCTCTTAATTTTTTATTTCATCCCATTGAAGTCAGTTTATACCCACAGCCTCCTCCTAACTGCCCTAATAGTGATTCAGGGATTACAAGGATCATCTTGGTTTCCTTAAAGGGCATCAAGAAAACATTTTTCACTTACAGGT
>NW_027187114.1:0-35190 GCF_028583685.1 Petaurus breviceps papuanus | reverse complement strand
AAAAGTATCTGTCAGTTTTAAACTTGTTTAAATGGGCATTGAGAACATCCCTCAATATTCTGCCTCCTTTTTAATGAGAAGCATTTTTATCTATTTTTCTTTATTATGTGCATTTTTGCTAGGAGGCTTGTAATATATCTGTCCAAGTTTGCAGGAAAATAGGAGAAAGCCTTTCTACACTCAGCTCTATCTAAGACGGTGGTTACTTTAAGAAGGCCAGTTTCTGAGAGTGTGGCTAGGAATCAGGAAAGGCCTCCATTAATTGGTAGGCAGAGGGTTGTAAGGGATGGTTAGATGACTCTGAGAGCTACAGGAACAGCTGTAGCTGAGGTGGTATTTGGACTCCTGTGGTTATGGTCACATAGAACTCCACATAGTGCTGTGTAGAGCTCCAGCCTTGGTAGGCTTCCCCATAGAAAAGCCCTCTAAGTATTCTCAGAAGACTCCTGAGACTTTTGTTTCACCCAGACAGACTTCCTGTAGGAGCAGAGAGAAGGGATTCTCACCAAAACACAAGGACTTGCTCATGGTCTTTAGCCAGGAGCTGCCTCCTGATTTTCCTATACCATAAGTGTTCGACTGGGGACGTCCCCTCCATTAAGAAGGGGTTCACTTGGTTTCCTTAAAGGGCATCAAGAAAACATTTTTCACTTACAGGTTAAGTTACTGCTATCACTATGGATACTCCAAGGTCAAAGCAAACAGATACATATCAAAGTGGTTGGAGTAAGATATTCTGGAAGGTAAAGGAACTTGGATTACAACCAAGAATCAACTACACAGTAAAACTGAGTATAATCTTTCAGGGGGTGAAATGGACATTCATTTAAATAGGAGACATTCACACATTCCCATTAAAGAGAACAGATCTAAAAAGAAAATTTGATTTTCAAATATATGACTCAAGAGCAGCATAGAAAGGTAAACAGGAAAGCAAAAATGTAATTTATTCAACATGGTTAAAGTGCTTCCCCCCCCTACAAGGGAAGATGATCCTTGTAATCCCTGAATCACTATTAGGGCAGTTAGGAGGAGTCTGTGGGTATAAACTGACTTCAATGGGATGAAATAAAAAATTAAGGGGTGAGAAGGAGGGCTGCACTCAGAGAAGATGGAAGGGAGAGGAAGAATGGAGTAAATTACATCACATTTAAAGGTACAGAAGACCTATTACAATGGAAGGAAAGAAGGGAGAGGGCTGAGCATTGCTTGAACCTTACTCTCAACAGATCGATCTCAAAGACAGGATAACATACTCATTGAGTTGGGGTTGGAAATCTGTCCTATATAGGGTGGATGACCAATGAAGATGAAATTAAAACAGTGCTCAGGAATTATTTTGCTCAATCATATGCCAGCAAAACTGACAATCTCTGTGAAATGGAAGAATACTTAGAAAAGTTTAAACTGCCCATATTAACAGAAGAGGAAAGAGAATACTTAAATCACCCTATCTTAAAGGAAGGCAATGAACAAAACATACATGATCTCCCTGGTAGAAACCCCCTAGAACCAGATAGATTTGAAAGGGAAATCTACTAAATATTTAAAAACATTTCATCCCAATACGATATAAAATATGTGAAACAGCAGGTAAAGAAGGGGTCCTATCAAATTCCTTTCATAGCCCTAAACAACGGTGTTGAGATACACACAAACTAATACCTTATTGGTGGAGCTGTGAAATGACACTTTCATTTTGGAAAGTAATTTGGAATTATGCAAAGAAGGTAAGAAAAATGTCCAAAGCCTTTAAAATAAAGACTCCATTACACTCCAGTGAAGCCATTAAGAAGAAAAAAGTCCCCTTGGTTTTCAAAATTCTTATAACAATACTTTCTGTGACAGTGATGAATTGGAAACAAAGTACACACTCATCACCTGGGGAAATGCTTAACAAGGTATGGAACGTGAACATCATGGAAGACTACTACCATGCTGCTGTAAGAAATATTTATAATGGGTACAGAGTGGTATGGAAGGATCTTTGTGAACTAATACAAAATTAATTAAGCCGAGCCAAGAAAACAATAGATATACATGGTAACTACAACTGAAGTGGAAAGAATGACACAAAAACTTAAAAGTACCTGCTAGAAAATGTTAAATATCAAGTGGGACTGAAACGGAAAGGACAAGACAGCATCATCCTACCTTGTCCAGGAGGTGAGAGGTCCACAGGTGTCAGATTACAGACCTTTTCCCCAGTGCATCAGTCAGCTGTACTGGCTCTTTCTTTTCTTCCTAAAGCAAGAAATACTATTTGACATAGAGCATGGCTCTCAAGGATGGGGAGAGGGAGGGATACATGGGATATACTGGAGATACAGAAAACATCAATAAAAATGTTTAAAAAGAGGTAAAGTATCTCAAGCATAATTATGGAGGAGGGAAGGAGGAAAGAAAGGTGTTTGGGGTTTGTAATTATCAATAGCAGAGCTCAAACTATGCTACCGATCAGTGATTATAAAAACAAAGTCATTCCTTGGTCCTGCAGGGGTAAGCCCTAGGACAAGGGCATTCCTGGTAGGCATTCCAGCCTCTGCCTTGTTGTTCTCTGTCTCAGGGACCTTGATGCAGAAAGAGCCAGTCTGTGGGTCCAGGTCTGCAACCCCCATCTTAGACCACTGAGAAGGGACAAAGGGCAGTTCCCATCTAGGACTTGTAGCCCGTTGAACTGGCTCTTGTAGACCAATTTTGAAAAACTTTTAGGAAATTCTATTTCAAAGTCTGTAACCACAAAAATAAAAGAGCCCTCCCAATAAGTACTCAGCCTCCAGAAAGACAAATTATCCTTCTGACCAAGTGCAGATGTGCATCTTTCTGAATTTTAGTCTATAACCTCTGTCACAAAAGAGATGGGTGTTTGTAGTGATTCATCTTCAATCTTATGAATTCAGTATTTATCACTGATTACTTACAATTCCAATAGTTTTCAAAATCTTTTTTTTCCTTTAATTTTGTGAAAATTGCTTTTGTTCTGCCCTTTTCTCTCTTCATCACAATATAATCGTCTGCCCATTTTCTTCTGGAACTGTCTGTTTCATCATGGCTTATGGTAGAATAATATTCCATTATATTCTTTTCCCATAATTTGTTTACCTCTTCCTCATTAGATGGCCACCTCTTTAATTTCCAGTCCAGCTCCTCAACTTCCAAATCCCGAATGACGTTCATCATCCACTGTTATACTCCATCTGAACAAGCCCCTCCCCCTTCCACTCTCCCTCTCCCCCTGTCTCCTCCCTTTCTCCCCTATCAGTCACTGCCAAGCTTATATGGTATATATCTGTTACCTCAGTTGCCCCTCTGCCCAGTCATTCCTTTAAGACTTTCAATGAGCCCATGTGATCACAGGACCAAGGATCTAGACAGTTTCTGTATAAGTAACAATCAGTTTATTAACTGGGCTATGTGAGATCCTGGACAAATCTGAAGGACTAGTGATGAAATTCCCTCCATCCCCAGAGAAAGAACTGATGATGTCTGTATACATAGTGAAGCATACATTTTTCGTGCTTTTTCATTTTTCTTGAGGTTTTTTTTTGCTATGTTTTTTTTCACAACATGATTATTATAGAAATGTTTTCCTTCTCTGAGGGAGGTTGGAGGAGGAGAAGGGAGAGAATTTTGAACTCAAAATTTGAAAAGTAAATGTTAGGGGTGGGTAGGTGGTGCAGTGAGTAAAGCGCCGGCCCCAGAGTCAGGAAGACCTGAGTTCCGATCCGACCTCAGACACTTAACACTCACACACAAAAAACTAGCCCAGTAACCTTGGGCAAGTTACTTAACCCCAATTGCCCTCCAAAAGGCAAAAAAAACCGTAAATGTTAAAAACTGTTTTTATGTGTAAGTGTTGAAAAATAAAATACTAAAGAACTGAAAAAAATTAGGCTAGTTGAAAATATATTGGTCGTCAATGGTCTTTCTCCATAACCATGATAAAACTATGGAGATCACCGAATCCTTAAAAACCTTTGGAAAAGAAGGTGTCGTTGACGGGTGAAAATCAATCCTGATGGGTGAACAATTAATGAGGGGGTGGGTGTATATATATATAAGGAGGTGGGCTAAAACTCTTCCTCTCCTGCTGTGTACAGGGCTTGATCATGAGACTCAGCCACCTCCAAGAGTCTGTACAAAGGGATTCCATCTCTTCCT
Source organism: Petaurus breviceps papuanus (assembly GCF_028583685.1). Classification (NCBI taxonomy): domain Eukaryota; kingdom Metazoa; phylum Chordata; class Mammalia; order Diprotodontia; family Petauridae; genus Petaurus; species Petaurus breviceps. The sequence continues at coordinate 31,029 of NW_027187114.1, read as the reverse complement.
AGACCACTCTGATTGGTTTTCTCCTTCCTGAGTTGGGTTGCCCTAAATCACAGTGGGGGGCTGCAAGGGCGTAGACTTAATGCTTTAGAGTTGGGTTGGAGTCCTAATTACCAAGATCATGGATCACGTTCCCTGAGGATTGGAAAATGTCATTTATCAGCAATGCCCTTCAGAGACTGACTGACTTATTGGGTGGTCCATGAATGAGGAAAGAGAAAAAGTCTCAATCCTAATTTACTAATTGTTTATTAATATATTAGAAAAAATCACTTCTCTCAACAGAGAGATGCTATTTGGAAGTAGTAAAACTGAATTGGAATCCAAGCAGTACTACTGAGGACAGTGAATGTAGCTGTAGCCTCACTATCTGATTGTGTATATTTCCAGTCTTACTGGTTTTTTTTGGGGGGGGGTTCTTTATTTTTTCTTTATTACCTTTTTTTTACTAGCCGTGAACAGGGAAGTTAGGTGGTGCTGTGGATTGAACTCTGGATTTGGAACCAGATAGATCAGAGTTGAAGTCTGGCTTTAGCCATACTAGCTATGTGACCTTAGGCAAGTAAGTCACTTAACCCTTTTGTGACTCAGTTCTTTATGTGTAAAAGGGGAACACACTGGAGAAGGAAACAGCAAATCACTATAATATATTTGCTTAGAATACTCCATGGATAAAAGTCTATGGCATAACATAAAGTCAGGCAAGACAGAATGACTGAACAAGAAATGCTGGGCAAATATTTCCCTGAATGCCTAATTTCACACTGGAAAATTCTTAGTCAGACATGATATTTCTTTCATAAATTTCCTTCATATATTTGTAGATCCTATATTTGATTGCATGCAGCCATGGTTGGGAGGTGGGTAGAGGAGAGGGAGGGAGAGAATATTTGAAACTCAAGGGACTGTGGAACTGAATGTTGTAAATTAAAAGTAAATGAATAACTTGAAATTAAAAAAATAAATTTCCTTCAATACAAATATCATGGGTTTTTTGCATTTATTTCCTCAAAATGTTTCAGTCATTTGGTAGGCAACATGAAGACCTCATCCACCTAACCACAGTGACAGATAATATCAGCTCGATGGTGTCCCAACTGCTGGGAACTCTTATCCTGTATCAAATGCCTTTTGATGTGATGGAGAGTTTAAGAGAAAATTTTGATGATGAATTAGTCTGAATTCAGGTCGACACTGAAGGAATTCAGTATTCTCTTCATTTCATAAATTTTGGATTTGATTAAGTTCCATTCTGCTGGCTTAACCAGGAAGGAGCAATGATATGGCATAAAATTCAATAAAAATATGGCTTAACATGAATCGTAGGTGTGGACACAGGGTGACAGACTAAACGTGTAATATCTGCAAGACATGGAAGTTCACAATATATTGCTCTCTTCTCTAAAACTTTCATTACAATTCAATGTTCCCTCTACCTACAAATAGCACCAAATGTTCCTAAATTCTGCAATGTAGATTTTAACAACTAGATGTCACCAAAAGACTGTAACATAATCTTCAATTGCACTAAGTTGGTCAAAAACCTACTACATGCCACACTCTGCTCTGGGTGCTAGGATTCCAAAGATAAAAAGGAAACTGTGCCTGCCCTCAGAGAAAACTATGCCGTATTGATGGAAACCATCTCTGTATGAGCAATAGAAAATTCAATAAACTGACCCTTAAAAAGGGTAAGAAGACAAGTCACACCATTCCTTTCCAGAGGTGAAAGGTGCACAGGGATGGCAGCATGAATCTACTTTCAGACATTTTCAGTGTAGACTTTCATTTTACTGAATTATTCTTAAAATATTGTTTTCTTGTTTAGGATGGTTCTCTGTGTACTTTTTGTTCAGTCATCTTTCAATTGAAATAGAATTTTTCTGTCTCTTCCTGCTAGATTTGTTGCTTATATGCAGAAATGTTATTGTGGGTTTATGATTTATGGGGGTTTAGTTTTGTTTCTGCCCTACAACTTCAAAGATTGAGAGATTTGTTTCCTCATTGCCAATCCTAATTACTTCAATTTCTTTTCCTTCCCTTATTGTTAGAACTAAAATTTCTAGTACAATATTGAGTAATAGTGCGGATAAAGGGTGTCCTTGCTTCTCCCCTCATCTTATTGGAAAAACTTCTACCTTATCCTTATTACAGATAATGCTTGCTTATGATTCTGGAGAGAATCTATTTATCATTTTAAGGAAAGGTTCATTTATTCCTATGCTCTCTACTTCTGGCCTGTGGGGGGAGGGGGGGGAATGGGTCCTTAGATTATGTATTGTTGAAGCTGGGGGGACCATTATGTGAAAATGAAGAGCTAATCTGATTATCCCACTCCATTCAAGGTAAAAACCCTCCTTAGAGAAGAACAATTATTAATTGAATCACTCAACCAATCAGAATCAAGTGTGAACCAGGTCTGTATATATCTTCTGGAATCAATCAAAAGCACTGCCTTAAAGGATCTGGTCATGCCTTTAGGAACTTCTCTGAAAGAGACGACCCATCTCAAAAGAAGATGGAGATTCCCAGGGTTTGGAAATAGAGAAAAAGGAGCAGAGTTATAGCAAGCTGAGCCAAGACATGGGAGAGCTGGGTCAGGCAGCAACAGGAGAAGGAGAAGGCAGGACTGAGCTGGGGCAGAGAAGGAAAATATCAGAGATGGACACTGGCTCTGTGAGCATCTCAGAGTAGACCCAGACTGGTGGCACCAATGTACCCACCTACTAGAGGCCAAGGAAAGTTCCAAGAAGGCATCTGCTCCTTCCTGAACTTCCCCTCCTAATACCCATCTAGTCTTAGACACTCTGGTAATCTGCTTTTTAGTCACACAAAGGGTTCTAGTAATCTGGATTTTGCCTCAACCATGAAGAGCCTGGGGGTTTAATACAGATACAAATGTCAATTTAAGCTGGGAGCCCAATCTCTGCCTAAATTTAGGAATTTTCCCAACCCATAATGTTTCCTCTAAAAGAAATTCCCTGAAACTGCAGAAGAATGAGCTCTGTGAACTGAGATGGGGCATTATATTACTCTCAAGATCACTTTGAAAATGAGCTTTTGATTGTAGGGTGGTGTTACACTTAGATAATAGATTTTAGAATGTCAGAGCTGGGAACATCCTTAGATCACAGAATGTGAGATCTGGGAGGACCCACAGACCAGAGAATATGGAACGTCAGAGCTTGAAGGGTCTCTGGAACATAAAACACCAGAGGTTGGGAGGATCATATTAGCATCACAGAAGGCCAGAACTGAATGGGACCTTGGAACCCAGCATGTCACTGCTCCAAGGGGAGCTCTATAGACTGGCCACACTAGAAGGTTCCTCAGCATACAGCCAGACAGAGCTGGGAGGATCTTCAGAACACTGAATCTGATGATTTAGTATGAATGGCTGTAAGGGTGTTTGCCTAATCTCACAGAGTTTGAGCTAGAGATCTTCCCAATTAGGGAGCAGAACTGAGGAAAAGTCTATTGATATATTGATGCAGTTGCCTAGTATCTTTCATCCTTCAAAGCTACCTAAGATTAAACTCTTCCTCCCACTGTGACAAAACCTGAAGTGTGTAGGGTACAAATGTAGTCTCTCTAATCCTGGAGTGAGGCTCTCCTCACAAAGATTTTTAGTAATGTCTGAATAAGAAAGCAAAAAGGGATTTTTCCTTGCCAGGTTGCACAAATGAACCCATGTAAGCTCAGCAGAGCTTAACTCCTTGCCATTGTATGAGTGACTGGTGCAAATTATTGATGAAGTGAATCATTTAATTAATATAAATGTGAAAGCACAAACAGGCACTGAAGCCACTTTTCCGCAAAATTCCAACCCCTAGGGCCAAGGAAGCTTCCCCATAGCTTTTTCAAAGAGCTGGGAGTTGGAAGGGGAAACTTGAAGGGGCAAGGTAAGCCCCTTTGTGAGGAATGAGATTATACAAACTAAGGCAACAACTCAATATGACCTTTCTATTACCTGAGCTGTCTGGGAACAGAGGATCCTGAGAACGTGAGGGCTGCTCTTCTCCTGGGACCCTGGCCACGTCCTTGAGAAGAGATAGGATAAGTGCCCAACTCCTGGAACTAGCCATTCCAAGGAAACGTGGTTCTTGTGAGGGCCTTGGAGGGATTGGCCTCCATCCCAGGCCTCATACAAGATACAATGCTTGCTAAAAACACCTGGCAGTATGCCTTCTTTGTTCTTAGCACTACTTAAACTGTAAGATTCAGACCCCAAATTGGAATCTCACCCATGGAGGAGACGTCCTGCCTGGGACCCTCCTGAGTGTGACCCTAACAGCTGTACTCAGGATTCCCCAGCTTGTGTGGTCAGGTGTTGGTGCTTCCCCGCATCAGTGATGAATGAATATATATATATATATATATATAAAAATCATAGTTGCTGTTATCTTACTATTCCTAAGCTTTTTACTCTGTTATCTTGAGTTTCCTTCCCATTCACCTATATTCTAAATAAACTATATTGGATCTTTTGAAGTGCTGAGTGTTCCATTCACACGAATCCTGAGCCTCCTTAATCAGACACAACTCTAGGCAACTGGCCGTTGTCAAGGACACAAGGAATCCTGAATTGCTGGCATTCAGGCTACCTCATTATGAGGCTTCCATTATGAAGGCCGGGGGAGGGGAGGGCTTCTTCCCAGCTTTGTCCTGGACCACCTGCTTTGAGCAGATCTCAATCACTGGGGGCTACAGAATATCAGGAGATACACAGAACCTCACAATATGTACACACAGGCATATATACTGTATATATTACGAGACAGAGAACAAAACAAAGACAGAGATGCAGAGCCATGGAAAGAGAAATAAAGATGCAGACTGCAGGTTAGTGTGCAGCAGAAGACCCAGAAAGGAGGCAGCTGTTGCTATGAGACATGCATCACAGAAGGTGCTGGTGATGTATTGACTAGTCTGGCACATTGTGCCCATCTCTCTACCACCTGCCTTTCGAAGGCAGTCCCACCACTGTCTAAAACAGTTAACACACCTCCTCAAGCAGTCAGAGCACATCCTGAAGGACAATTACCAGGCATTATTCCTATAATCTGCAAAATAGACATGGGGAGGGTGCCATGGCAACTCCATCTTCTCATGTTCTCACTCAGTTGCATTTTTGTGATGTTTTTGATATTTTCTTTAGATTTTTTCCAGAGGAAAATTGGTGGAGGCTATCGATTACTTAGCAGCCCCAAACCTATCATCTATTCAAGGAGAACCCTGTATTTCCAGCCATGAATGAATGAATGGGCATCTGTGATACACTTACTGTGTGCAAAGAACTGTACTAAGGGCTGTAGGACACACCTGTACTGCCCATCTCCATTAACCCTTCCTGAATCCCACAAATTCATGTTCATGTATTCAATGTTATTATTCCAAAAGGGTGTCTAATTTGGTGGATCTATCCTTGCTGATTCAAAGGGAATGAAGGGAAATAGGAAGGAGAAGAACAGAGCCAGCCCATCTACTTCTGGAACTTGCCCCAGGGGGGCTATTCCCCCTAATCTGCACCCTTCCTCATCCTAATCCCCACCTCTCCTCTGCATAGCCAAACATTATGCTGACCATTCAGTAGGTGCTTAACAAATGGTGTCTGTTCTACTGCAATTTGACTTAAAGTGCTGCTAAACAAGGAACTACCTAACTCACATTGTGTTTTGTCAGCTCTGCACTTCCTCAAATTGTTTTGAGCCTAGAGTGTTGTTCCCAAACTGTGTTTCTCATAATCAAATATTGCTGGATTCTAGTTTCTGCTATCTCTTTGTTTTATCTCTTTCAAATTTATACTTATGATTACTAACTGTATATTTCCTTCCATCCCATTTTCTTCTGTTTCTTCTTCCTTATTTCTCTCTTTCTGTCCTTTCCCCCTCCAAGGTCTATTTTGCTTCTAACCACTGCTGCCCTTCATCTTCCTTTCTATTTTTGATCCTCCCCCTTTTTTATTCCCCTTTCCAATTATTTCCCTATTGGGGAAGATAGATTTCTATATTATATCGAGTTAAGTGTGTATACGTGTTTTTCCCTCTTTGAAACAATTCTCATGACAGTGAGGTTAAAGCATTGCCCAGTAACTCCTTCCATTTCTCCCTTCACTGTAAAAGCTCTTCTTTGCATGCCTCTTTTATGTGTGAAAATTTTACCCTTTCTGTCTCCCCGTTCCCCCTTTTCCCAAATCCTACCTCATTCTCATTCCATTTCTTTTTCTGAGATCACTGCAACATAATCAATTCACACCTGTGATCTCTGTCTATGTAGACTCCTTCTAACTGCCCTCATAATGATAAGTATCTTATGAGTTACATGTATCATTTGAATTCATATATGGGAATGGAAACAATTAATCCTTATTGAGTCCCTTATGATTTATCTTTTCCTGTTTATGATTTTCTGCTTCTCTAGAGCCTAGAGAAATGCTTAAAATTTCTCTATTTTTTAAATAATCAATGTGATATATTAAATGAATATACTAATAGGTTAGGCTACTTTTCCTAGCTTGAGGAGAGTCAGACTCACAAAGCACCTTGAACTGATCAATCAAACCTGGACAAAACTCACAATCTCTGAGCTCCTTCTACCTGCATACCTGAGGGTATATCAAAAACTAGACCCTGTTTCCATCAAAGAACTCTGGTTCTGTACTTTAGGGGAGGTGGTGTACACCCAAGCAAGGGGGTATTTTTATTGTTCTCTTTCTGAAGCTCAGTTTCCCAGGCTCAGGAGAAATTATAAACATCTGAAGGATAAATCTCTTTGAACCCTGATAATTCACACCTCTGCTGAGCCACAATAGGGTTTGTGCCCCCTGGCTGTAAGCCAATCAGGAGCCAAGTCTTTTTCACATATTCTGGGAGGTGGGCATTTTGTTTTGGGGGTTTGCTTATAGGAAGGGCCTGTTGATTCCCTGGACAGGACTCTGAGTAGCTATTTGTTAAGAGCACCAATGACTAGTCACTCAGAGGTTTGTGCTCTCCTGACCCGGTGGTACATATAGGTGGTTGTATTACTTTGTTCAGACAGTAGGAGCCCTGTCTGTCAAATCTCTGTGCTATATTCACTGTATTTTCTCTAAATTCTGGGTGCTGACCTTTCCCCAGAACTAGTGAATGTAATTAAAGTAAGATTGTTGACCCCTTTAAAAGTCATCTTTCCTTCTACACAGCAGATCAAAGAACCTGTGCTAGAAGGACATCCTGGGTGTACTAGGGTACCTACTATCATAGGTGGTCACAATCCTTAAAGACTTGACTCCAGAATTGTTGTATTATAGGACTTTGGGTTTTTCATGGGAAACCACTAAATGATTGTTTATAATCCACCTTCCCCCCTCCTTCTCTAGTTGTGATTTAAGCACATTATCTGTGCTTTTAATTCAGATAAGAAAACACTACTCACTCTGAAAATGAATAATTAAACTACTAGATGACTGGCGCTCCCATCTCTGGGTCTGTTTTGTGGGGTTTTGAACATTCTCAGGTTAGAGACTGACTCAGTAAAAAAATAAAAATAAGTTGGAGTTATGCAAAGAAGGTAAGAAAAATGTCCAAAGTCTTTAAAACAAACACTCCATTATACCCCAGTGAAGTCATTAAGAAGGAAAGGGTCCCCATATATTTCAAAACACTTACAATAACACTTTTTGTGACAGCTATGAATTGGAAACACAGTAGATATTCATCAACTAGGGAATGGCAAGAGTGACACAGAACATGAAAGACATGGAATATACTGCTCCAGTACAGCAAGACATGATGTGTATGAGTACAGAGAAGTATGGAAAGATCTTCATGAACTGATGCAAAGTGAATTAAGCAGAGCCAAGAAAACAGCACATAAACATGACAATTACAACAATTGAAATAGAAAGAATGACCCAGTGAAAATTTCAAAGTACCTGTAACAAACTGGTAAAGATCAAGTGGGCCTGAAAAGGAAACATGAGAAGACACCATCACCCTACCACGTCCAGGACGTGAGAGGTCCACAGGTGTCAGACACTGCACACCTTTCCCTGAATTCATTAATCAGCTGGGCTGGCTTTTCTTTTCCTCCCTAAAACAAGAAATGTGATTTGTTATATGGCATGGCTCTTAAGGATGGGGAAGGGGAGGGATACATGGGATACCCTGGTGATGTAAGAAACAGAAAACATCAATAAAAATTTTTAAAGAGGTCAAGTATCTCAAGGGAAATAATAGGGGGGAAGGAGGAAAGAAAGGGGTTTGGATTTAGTGACTATCAGTAGCACATCCAAACTATGTTACAAATCTGTGATTATGGAAATAATGGTTGTCACTCTTTTGTCCTCTCTGACTTTTCCTGACCCATTTGGGGTTTTCTTGGTAAAGATACTGGAGTGTTTTGCCATTTCCTTCTCCAGCTCATTTGACAGATGAGGAACTGAGGGAAATAGGGTTAAGTGGCATGCTGATGATCATAGAGCTACTAAGTGTCTGAGGCCAGATTTGAACTCAAGAAGATGAATCTTCCTGACTTTAGGCTCTGGAGAATATTTAGCTGCCCAGAAAACAATTTCAACTTGTAAAAAATTGGAAGGGAGATCAATGGAAAAGATTAGGTATGCAATGTACAGAAGAAAATATATAAAATAAAATAGTGTTTGATAAATTCAAAGACAGGACTTGGGGAGGAGGGACAGGAGTACACAGTATTTGATGAAGAAACAAAGCATGAGCAAAAACAAAAAAGATGGGACAAGAGAAAATTTGGTTTGCCAGAAATTTGATAGGGCATCAAAACCTCTCCCCATTTCTCAAATTAAACTACAAGTGGATATATGAATTAGGTGTAAAAGGGGAATCAATAACAAATTAGAGGAGCAAGCAGGAAATTACTTTTCACATGGATGGATAGGAGAAGAGATTGAGATAAAGGAAGTAATAGAGAGGACGCAGGAAATAAAATGAATGATTCTCCTTTTATGAAGGTGAAATGTTTTTTCACAAAAAGACTGAATACAGTTGAAATGAGAAGGGTAACAGTTAAGTGAGGAAAAACATCTCTGCAGTAAAGTTCTCTAAGGACTGCTGCATATGCATGATAGAGAAGGAACTGATTCCAGTTTCCAAGATTAAGAGCCATTCTCCTGTAGGTCAAAGGATATGAACAGGATGATTTCCAAGGAAGAAATCCAAGCTATCCATAGCCCTATGACAACATGTTCCAAATCTCTCATAATGAGAGAAGTACACATTAAAACCACTCTTCTGTGAGTCTGTAAATCATAGAAATCCGCAGGTTCAGAGACAGGCTGATCTTTCTGTTCAACAATATGGTATATGGAAACGCCCCTTTTGTATGGTGCTCTTTGTCACTAGAACAAAACAAATGTGCTGTGAAATTAAATGATGCCAAAAGAAAGAGAGGATAGGAGAAGGGGAGGGAAAGACTTCCTAGATTGTTCCCTCTCTTCCTAGTCTCGAGGTTAAGGATGGAATGGAAGGAGGAAGAATGGATGGAAATGTCCACCTGAGGAGGGGAAGGAGAGAGTGTCCTCAAAGGCTTCTCCCTCCTGGCCTCTACCAAATTCACCCCATCTGATGACTTCCAAAGCCCCAGAATTCCAGACAAAGGCCTGGGCAGAGAGAAAGCCCCAGGCAGGAGCAGCAGGCACACACAGGTTCACCCCTGAACACACACACACACATTGAATCTGTCTCTCACTCTCTCACACACACAGATGCACAAAGATGTTCCTACCTACATATATAATACAGGCATAAAAAAGGTATAGATATTTCTAAGACCTTACACACATCCTGAATTGCATTAAACAAAGGCAATAGGGGAGTGGGATTTCATGGATGGGTTTGGGGGGGAGCAAGAGAAGAGAGGGAGAAGAAAGGGAGGGGCTGAGGCCGGAGCGGGGGAGGGAGCACTTACCTCACTCACAGCCACTTAAGCACTGGCAGGACCCTCAGGATCAGTCAGTCTGGAAGATGGGGGTGTCAGATGGGAGGGCTGGGGTGTACTTGTGTTTGTCCTTCATTCTCGAAGAAGACCATGACATCAGGGAGATGATGCCATGACTTGCAGTTGACTTTGATTTGAGGCAGGGAGGGCTGTGCAAGGTCACCAGCCTCACTTTCTCCTCCAGGACCATCTGGGTCCAGTGGCCTGATATTCATCAGGATGACTGGAGATGGCCCAGGATGCCAGCAGGAGATCCTGACCCTTTTAAGCTAAGGTCTTATCATGTTCTCACTTTGAGGGAGACAATGGCAATTCAGTGAATAGGTCTCTCTAAGTAATTCCTCAAGTCCCCTCCCCGCAAACCATCAAATTGGGAGTGGAAGACCCTGGGGGTCCTGGCCAAAAGAGAAATGTGGAGGGAAAGGGAAGTGGAAGACAGGCATGCAGACCTCCCCCTATTCTTCACCTTAACTTTCTCCTCCAGACAAAGAAGACTTACAATTAACAGAGGGTGGGAGGGGCTGACACTGTGATGTCACTGCAGTGAGGGGCTAGTCTCCTCCAGATCTGAGTGGGAAGGGAGGAGGGAGGGGAGGAGTGTTGCCGACATCAGGTCCAGAGCAGTGGAGGCTCCCTCCCCCAGTCATTTCAGCCACTATCACCCAAACTAAGGGAGAGGGCGCAGGTATACCCTCTACCTGCAGGTGGACCTGGAGCTGACCAGGCTCCCAGGTTCCAAGAGGGCAGGCTACTGGGGCTGGGGTGAGGGGCAGCAGCTGATCTCAGCTTGGGGTTGATGAGGATCAGCCCCTTTATGGAAAATGGGATTGAGAGGACAAAGAGGGGAAGGGGGAGGTCCACAGAGGGCTGTCCTGGGCTCCAAAGGAAAGAAAGAGCACAGTAGCGGCAGCAGCATCTACAAACCACCAGTCCTTGAATGGTACTTGGATTCCTAATTACCCCCAGAACAGAGGAAGAGATGAAAGGGGGGAAGGGGAACAGTGAAGGGACGGGGCTCAGCCTCCTTTCTACAGACAGGAGACAAATATCACGCTGGGCAGGAAGGACAGCGGGGCATCCAGGGAGGCGGCATTTCTGCCTCAGCTCTTTATTTGTGATTAGCCTGGTCTAAATCCTTTGTAATATAAAACTTCCACATCCTGGACAAGAGGGACCCACACCCCCATTTCTGCCTCAGTGTCCTATACCAGGGGGCATAATACATTTTTTCTAAAACTTCAGATTTGGGGCTTTGTTGTCTCCAACACCAGCCTCCCTGCCACTAGTGAACTGGCCCAGTGGAGACACAGCTGGAATGGGAGTCACAGCCCTAGACTAGGGCCTGGGAACCTGCGGCCTCATGAGCCCTTCCAGGTCCTTGGGTGCAGCCTTTTGACTGAGTCCAGGTTTTACAGAACTAATCCTTTTATTAAGGGGATTTGTTTTGTGAAGTTCAGATTCAGTGAAAGGGTCATGCTTGGGGACCTAGAGGGCCACATCCCGGGAGGCTGCCGGGTTTTCTACCCCCCCCCCCCCCCGACTTAGACTAAAGTTCTGCCTTACTCACAGTGTAGCCATGGCAAACCACTTAAACTCTCTGAGCCTGAATTTTCATATCTATAAAATGGGAATGAAAATAAAACCAAGACAAAGTAAAGGTGGTTGTAAGGTTCAAATCAGATGTTTGCTAAGTGCTTTTCTTTTTTTAAATTTATTTATTTATTTAATTAATTTGTTTATTTCCTTTTAGTTTACAGGATTCACTTCCACAATTCCTTGAGTTTCACAATTTATCCCCCTCTCTCCCCTACCCCCCCCCCCATGGCTGCATAATCAAGTATAGGATCTATAAATACTTTCACAATATACATTAGTGAGGTTGTAAAGATGGATTGTATCAGATGGAATGAACAATGGTAAAAAGGACATAAAACCAAACAAGAGAAGGAAAAAGATGAGGTATTTTGCTTCCACCTGGATATAAACTCAGTTCTTTCTAGTTCTTTCTCTGGATGCACACATTTATCTCCATCATGAGTCTTTTGGAATTGACTTATATCACTGCATTGCTGAGAAGAGTCCAGTCTATCAAAGTTGGTCATCACACATACGTTGTGTCTGTAATTGTGTACAAACTTCTCCTGGTTCTACTCTTCTCACCCAGCATCAGTTCTTATAAGCCTCTCCAAGTAAATATGAAGACCGTCTGCTCCTCGTTTCTTATAGCACAATAGTATGCCATAACATGCATATACCACAACTTGTTCAGCCATTCCCCAATTGAGGGGCACCCCCTTAATTTCCAATTCTTTGCCACCACAAAAAGAGCTGCTATAAACATTTTTGTACATATGGCTCTTCCTCCCACTTCTATGATCTCTTTGGGATATAACCCTAGGAGTGGTATTGCTGGGTCAAAGGATATGAAAGTATTTATAGCCCTTTGGGCATAATTCCAGATTGCTCTCCAGAAAGGCTGGATCAGTTCACAACTCCACCAGCAATGCATTAGTGTTCCAATTTGCTCCAGCATTTGTCATTTTCCTGTTTTGTCATCTTAGCCAATCTGACTGGTGAGATGTGGTACCTCAGAGTTGTTTTGATTTGCATTTCTCTAATCAATAGTGATTTAGAGCATTTCTTCATGTGCTTATAGATATCTTTAATTTCTTTCTCTGAAAATTACCTGTTCATATCCTTTGACCATTTATCTATTGGGGAATGACATATATCTTATAAATTTGACTCAATTCTCTGTATATTTTAGAAATGAGGCATTTGTCAGAGACATAGGTTGTAAAGATTCTTTCTTAATTTACCACCACCCTCTTAATCTTGGTTACACTGGCTTTGTTTGTACAGAAGATTTTCAATTTCGTGTGGTCAAAATTATCCATTTTACATTTTATAATGTTCTCTAATTCTTGTTTAGTCACAAAATCTTTCCCTCTCCACAAATCTGACAGGTAAACTATTCCTTGTTTTACAAGACTGCTTACAGTATCAACCTTTATACCTAGATCATGCATCCATTTAGACTTGATTTTGGTATATGGTGTTAGTTGCTAAGTGCTTTTCACACCATGGCACCCCACAGAGTATTTGTTATCATCACTATCATTCATCTATTAGCTGTTCTGATGGAGTTTACATCTCATGCTATGGATTCTTTTCTAGCTGATGTTCTTCAGACCATTGCACAGAATTACTGTCTATTCTACCTCAGTTGAATTACTGGGAAATGAACGCATCTGCTACAGCTCCCTGAATACATCTTTAGGGCAATTCTGGGAGGAGACAGGACTGTGGGGATTCCATGGTCCTCACCCTAGTCCCACATGGTTTTCAGGTCTTCCCCTTGTTGTGTATATGTTGCAAGGTTTTCATGCAGGCAGCATAGAGATTAGGAACACTACCTATTCCATTAAAAACACTGTTCTCCAATATTTATGGATAAATGTTGTGTCTAGGAGATGGGGACAAGAGTTTTGTTTCACGACAATGTTCCACTTCCAGTACAATTTATTTTTGAACTCCCAAGGATATCTTGAGGTCTCCATTTGTAGCAGGAACATTTGTCATCTGTTCATTTTTGAAAGATACTCAGCTTGTGATGGATAATTCCAGTCACCAGTTCATGCCTTGCTAAGTAGTCATTAGGTACTAATGTTTTACAACCTGCAATGAAGAGCTGCTCCACTTATCCCATTTGTTTCCATAGTCTGTGCTGATTGCTAAATCTGGGCTCCTGAAACACAACCTAGAAATTCTGCTGACAATGACCTATGTGGGATTGCCATCAGAAGCCCCTCCAATTCTATAACCAAACCCACATGACAAGCCTGGGGTCCGTGGTTCTCTCTACACTCAGTGTTGGTGAATTCCTGTGGAATGTCACCTGTGGAGCACATCTGGACTCGACTCTTGGATCTTTGCTATTTTATAGGATTCCCCCAGAGACTGGTCACTTTCAGATACACTGGACACATCCAGGGGTGAGTATGTATTTCATTTTTTAACTGATTTTACTATTGCTAAGTGAAGTGTTACATCTCTGTGTTCCACAAGTATTTCTGTCTCTTTTAAACTTGTTTAATATGTGCTTTTAATGAGAGGTGTGGATCTCTGTGTGTCATTATTAGGTAGATTTTTGTAAGGATACTTTCCAATACTGTTGTCCATTTTGGCAGAAATAGGAGAGGGCCTTTCTACACTCAGTCCTATTCTAAGAAAGTAGCTTCTTTAAGGTGATCATCTTCTGAGACTGGGGCTGGGAAGCAGGAAAGCCCACCCCCCCAAATTAGCAGGAAGAGGGTTCTAAGGGATGGGTAGATGACTCTGAGAGCTTTTGGCATGGCTGTAGCTGAGGTGGTATTGGGGCTCCTGTGCTTATGGTCACAGAATCTTAAAAACAATACAATGGTGGGCCTTGAACTCTAGACCCCTGCCTCCTTTCCAAGGCACAACAGGATCTGCAGGCCATGACCTGCATACCTTGGAAGATTGATGGATAGACCCTCAGGAAATTCGAATTTGCAATACTGGCCTAGGTATTAAGATACCATCTGGGTACTATAGGCTTACTTTACCAAGCTCTAGTTTAGCAGCAGAAGGAATACACATATTAGGAAGAGTCATGGACTCTGAGTATGTAGGAAAATTAAAGTAATTGTGCAAAATTTAAGTTCTAAGCCTTATCAGACCACTGAAGGTAAGAGAATTGCCCAAATAGTAATCATTCCATGCTTAAATTCTGAATTGAGTAAAAGGACTTGCCACCTCCTATTAATACCAGGACTGGAGGTTCTGACTTAACAACTATGAAGATTGGCTCCAAGGTCTGGGTGAGGACTAGACCTCCAGATAAACCAAAGGCCACAGAAATTGTAGCTTAAGGACAAAATAACACCATGCTTGTTTGTTATCCTGGTGACGATACTTTATATGTCACTCCATTAACTCATGTCTTTCTACATGAATAAAGTGTTTTGCAGGAACATTCTTGTTGTAGAGCTTGGACACCTGGATAGGAACTTCAACACCTTAATACCCAGATGATCATTTTGAGATGGTCTAACTCTTCATAAAACCAGCAGGAAGATGACTTCACCTGTCCTCCCAGGCAGGTATGTGATATTGCCGACTGGAAAATACTCCCATCTAATGCTACAGTGTAGAAGGGCACTGTACCAGTTAGAGCTGCAATCAGGGGTCATCTCCCACTTAACTTAATAATTCAAACTGTAACTAATATCTCGTGCTGTATAGCCCCGCTACCCCTTTCTTTACCACTGGAGCAAAGACATGTTATATTGAAGGACATAGAGAACTGTTCTACTTGGACTATTCATGATTGCTCAGACACGATATATATAAATGACACCTACCATGATCTGTTTTTGATATGCACCAATGCTTCAGTGATAGAGAACTGAATTTTGTGGGTGGATTACATTAAGATATTGAGGGAAGGAACCCCTGTCATACACCCACCAGCTGGGTGGGGCAGGGACTGGTTTGGGTGTAGTCAGCTCTGTAGATCTTGAGACCCTGTCCAGCAGACTGCTCAGTGCTGGACAGGATGTATCTTAAGCTTTGACCATTCAAATGGCTACCCACAGCGATCTTCCCTCATCAATGAACCTTAGATTATGAAAGCCAATTTTTAAAGTTATTCAACACCTCTATAATTAATGAGATAAAGATAGAAACTAATGTCAGTCTATTGCTCAAGGGGGAGAAATGTTCCCTTTAAAATCTTTATAGTCTAGTGCAGAAGGAGAACATTCAAAAGTTATTGACAATAGGGCACCCCAAAGTATGGAGAAAAAGTTTTTAATACCATATCCCTGGAGAAAATTGGGTCCACAACCCTATAACTGATATAAAATATATCAAATCACTGTAAACATGTTGCTAGTGATATACTCGGTCAATTTCATGTTATACCTTTTTTTCTTGTGTAATCACTTTGCTTTACCTCATATTACTGGACAGTATGCAGATTATAAAAAATTCACTCATCACCTAGAAGACTGTGTAATTCGTGATAAAGGCTTGATGTGTGGGAAGGCTACTAGGCAGATGGAGCCCTACTTGTTAATCCACTCCTCTAATCGATGTGACTGAACTTTATTTCCACTTTCTAATTTTTCTATGCTATGTGAAATTTCTACTCAACATATGTGTCTTGTTCCTAACAACCAAACTAACTTGCATTCAATAGGACAAAATGCCCCTTTTTCACGATGTGTGTCCAACCTCAGTTTTCTCCACTGGCAGGGTGATGATTTCCATTTTCCCCCTGACATTGTGGATGGTGTTGAGCTGAGGTGGTTACCCAAATCTCTTCCCTTACCTACTGCATATGTGTGTGTGTGTGTGTAAATATATAAAACCTTTAATTGATGTACTACCTTCTTCTAAAGAATTACAAACTATGTTAGACCATAATCAACAGGGACTTAAGGAATATAAAATACAAACTCATACAGGAGCTGGCAAACTAGCAGAAGCCTCACACTTAGCAACTTTTGATATTAATAATTGTTGGTGTGATTTTTTATTAGGTCTACAACTGCCCAACATTATTTTACCGCACTTGCTAACCCTTTATTGTTACTTGCTATTGTACTGTTGATTTTATGCATTTGCAACTGCCACATATTTTATAAAATAAGATATATGTACACCAAGTTAACCCCTAAAGTTGTAACAGCCTAAGTCATAGGCATGTCAAAACCTATGGCCAAGTGAAAGATTAATGATTGATCAATGATCAATAATCAATAATTAATCAATATTGTAAGTTCTTCCATGTCCTCTTTGGGACCTGTGAGGACTACCAAAAACCCTGACTCTCATCCTGAGAATCCTTGGAGCAAGGAAGCAGCTGAAGTCAACAAAGTCATGTGACTGGGAGCTGGGCCAACCTCCCCCCTTTTATGATAAAGAAGCGTGTTTGGGGAAAACAAGGCCAAGTTCTCACAAAACACACTTCATAAGGCTAGGAACTGATATCCACCTTGGATTTTGGAAGATCTTGTTATCTGGAAGATGGAAAGATATGGGACCCAGGGTTACTCTCCACAGGATCTATTCATGATCATTTTCCAGATTTTTTAAACCATTTATACATTTGTTTTTAAAAGTTTAGCTTATTTTTATGATTACTGTTGTTGTTTTTTTAAACACAAGCTCTTAAGGAATATAAAATAGAAATGTATTTCTGAATACATTCCTCCAACTTCCTCTACCTAACAAGCAATGGTAGAGAGATTTTCTCCAAAAGAAGAAATAATATAGTCCATTTCAGTTCAATTAAGAGTGCTCTAATGCAGGGTTTATAGGTCTCTGATGTACTTATAAATAATACTGGGTATTTGAGCTGGGTATCCTACTAAACTATAAGTGGTACCAGGTCTGTGTTTCTGAGCTCCAGGAGGGCAGAAGGGAGGGAGTGGGCCAGGGTTCGCATTTAATTAGCCCTGGAGGGGGGTTTGGAAGTGGTGGGCAGAGGGGGCCCTGGAGGCCCTCTTGTTACTGGTGACATAAATCTCTTAAGAGAGGGGTCTCTAATTCCTTGAATTTTATTTTTGATTGCAAAAGCATTTGGCATTGTGGTAAGGGTGGGGACAGAAAGACAAAAATCCAGCCCCTGTCCTCAAGGAATGGTCACATTCCACAGGTGACATTCACCCCCAGACTTGCTCCCTGGAATTGTGAACCTCTCCTCCCTCACAAGTCCAGTCACTTTTTCTAGGAAAAGAGGCCCTTGTTTGGGAGGTTGAGGTAATGAGTCCCCTCAGTTCAAGGATTCCCTCACAGCAACCTCCTGCACTGAGCAGGAATCAATGAACTTTTCCCAAGAAATGACTCCAGTCCCACAGAGGTTAGGGGTGGGGAAGGGTCAACTGTGGCCCTGTGACTCTCTGCAGAAACAGTAACTGTGGAACCAGGCCCCACTCTGGCAGGCCTTGTGTATGAGAAGGGAAGATTTATGACCCAGGGATGTACTCAGCAGGATATACCTAGGACTCTTCCCTGGAAATCTTATTCATTTACATCTTTATTTTCAAAAATTCATCTTGTTTTTATTGGTACCTTTTAGTTTTGAATCATCATGTTCATTTCTAAATACATCCCCCCCACTTCTCCTACACAACAATTCATCCCCAGTAACAGGGATTTTCCTCAAAAGAAAAAAATGACACTGTTCTTTTTAGCTCAAAGATTTGGTTATCATTTCTAAATTTTTAAACTTAAATGCAAAATATGAAAAGAAAAAAGAAATAAACTTAAATACTGAAACTAAAAGAATACAAAATAAGAAAAGAAAAAAAAGCATTGCCATGTGCACCGCAGAACAAGGGAGAGGGTTCAAAATATACAAGAGTAAATTTCCATTTCAAGAAAGCCTATATGGGGCAGCCAGGTAGCACAGCGAGTAAGAGCACCAGCCCCAGAGTTGGGATGACCTGGGATCGAATCTGGGCTCAGACACTTAGCACCCACCCAGAAACACCTGGCCATGTAACCCTGATCAGGTTACTTAACCCCAATTACTTTAAAAAAAAAAGAAAGAAAGCCTATATAATAAATACTTCTCATTTGTTGAGAGCTGTCCATCTTCTATTTGCTTCTTTACAAGTTTTCTTTTGTTTTCTTTTTTTTATTATTTTGGAGGGGGAAAGGCAAGACAATTGGGGTTAAATGACTTGCACAAGGTCACACACCTAGTAAGTGTGCCAAGTGTCTGTAGCTGAATTTGAACTCAGGTCCTCCTGACTCCAGGACCAGTGCTTCATCCACAGCAGTGCCACATAGCTGCCCCTTTCTTTTGTTTTCTTCTGTGCACTTTTTACTTTGTTCTTTTTCCCCTTCCTCCAGTGCCCCCCAGAAGGCTACAGTTAAGGATATATGTATACACACATACATACTCGTATACATATACACATACATATATAGACATATACACACAAAGATATATATATACACACATAAGTCCATACATACATATACTTACATATATATATATATATATATATACTTAGATATCAATAATCATAGTCATATATAAATACATTCATGTGCATCTATGTAAGACTGTACTATACTTCTTTATTCTGTCTCTCTGAGAATGGACAACCTCCTCCTTCATAAGCCAACTCTTTCCATATTTTTCCAAGTTGTAATGGGAATGTAAATTTAAAGATCTTCCCTGCCCCTGGGCTAAAGTACACCTGGAGCCTGGGGTGGGAGGCTTGTTTTTCAGTAGATATTTCTTGATTGGCCAGTGGGTCAATAAAGTTGTTACATTCTCTGAGCCAGGAGAAGGCTATATAAGCCCTGATGTGAGGCTTTGTTTTGGGGCTCACTTTGCGAAGTGTTCTGTGATTTCATCTGGATTCTGGGAAGCCGTTGTTGAGAGCCCCCCCTCGGCTTTGAAAAACCCAGATGTTGAAACCCAGATGTTGATTTGGTATGGATGTAATGGTTGGACATTTTGGAAACTGTCTATTTGATCTGTTTCTGTCTTGATAATTCTGCCTGTATACTCTGAAGTTCGGGGTGCTGACCTATTTCCCCTGAACGAGGTAAACAATATATGTTTGACTGATTAAAGTAAGCTTGTTAACCCATTTTGAGTTGCTTTCATTTATCAAAGCAGATCTAAGAACCTGTGTGAGCAGCCACCCTGGGGATGCCGGGGTGCTTGCAGCTACAAAAATGGCTTCACGAACAAGATCTGCAGAGTAAAAGGAAAGTATGGGGACTGGGATAATTGTTTGTTTCCCAGTTGTGGAGCCATGGAGCAGGAGAGAAGAATGGCCTGCATGCTGACTTCACTGAGCTGAGAACATTAATGGTGAGCCGCCTGCATCGGGACATGCGCAGAAGCCAGGAGCGGCTGCCGCCTGCGGGAGGAGAAGAAACCCAGGAGCTCGGAATTCAGCCACAGGAAAAGATAAGAACTAAGCAGCAAAGCAGGGGCACTGAATGTGTTTCCTGGCTGCATCCCACAGTTTGGGACCCAGGGGGAGGATGGACTTGTGACTATGGTGGGTGGGATGAAGTGCCTTGGATCCCCAGGGACCCCACCTTGTTAGTTTTGTTGCCCAGCACCCTCTCTGTACTTGGAAGCAGGGGCTGGAGCTGTTTGAGGGGAAGGACACCCCCTCTAGAGAACTTTATTTGGATTCTTGTTTTGAATTGAAGTGGTAATGCAATGTACTTGTGTTTGTTTAAGGCCCAGTGGCCACTTTGGTAACTTTAGTTCTGTATCTTGAAAATGTGACCTAGGAGATGTTTAGTGCTGATTCAAAAGTAAATTTACTATGCTATGGGCATGAAACATCTTGGGCCGAGTGTAGTGGGAAGGTAAATTTAAAGATCTTCCCTGCCCCTAAAGTCCAGGCTAAAGTGCACCTGGAGCCTGGAGTGGGAGGCTTGTTTTTCAGTAGATACATTTTGATTGGCCAGTGAGTCAATAAGGTTGTTACATTCTCTGAGCCAGGAGAAGGCTATATAAGCCCTGATGTGAGGCTTTGTTTTGGGGCTCACTTTGAGAAGTGTTCTGTGATTGTGATAGTAATGGAATATAAAGATCCCCCTGTATTGGCTTGGTTTTCAAATTGATTCTGTTAAAACCCAGAGCTTGTTAATCCCACCTGTGGGATGGACTTGTTGATGTGAAAAGAAAGTCCCGAACTGGGAGGAGCTGGTGATGTAGATTTGGAGAGACAAGAGAGAGGCAGAAGAACTTTTTGGAAGCAGCCCCTCATGGAGGCAGAGAGAGACTGAGAGTTTTGCTGAGGGCCGCTTTGAATTGCCCTGGACTTTTGAGACCTGCCCCCGGAGCTGCCAAGGACTGAGGAGATGTGATAGTAATGGCAATTAAAGATTCCCCTGTATTGGCTTGGTTTTCAAATTGATTGTGTTAAAACCCAGAGCTTGTTAATCCCACCTGTGGGATGGACTTTTTGATGTGAAAAGAAAGTCCTGAACTGGGAGGAGCTGGTGATGTAGATTTGGAGAGACAAGAGAAAGGCGGAAGATCTTTTTGGAAGCAGCACCTCGTGGAGAGAGAGAGACTAAGAGAATTGCTGGTGGCCGCTTTGAATTGCCCTGGACTTTTGAGACCTGCTGCCTGAGCTGCCAAGGACTGAGGAGACATGGCTGTTTTGCTGGTACTTTGTCTGTCTGTTTTGATGTTATTTTGCCAGATTTGTCCACTGGTGAAAGACAGACCTTTTGTTGAAGAAGTCCTGGAACCTGGCTCTTCGGTTCGCTAAGAAGCCCTGAGACTGTCCTGCAGACAGAGAGTGAATACTGTCCACTGGTGAGGGACAGTGCTGTTGTTGCAGGGGTCTGGAGACTGTCCTGCAGACAGAATGAATACTGTCCACTGGTGAAGGACAGTGCTGTTGTTGCAGGGGTCTGGGAACCTTTCTGTTGGTTCGGAAGCCCTGAAGAAGGATTTTCTGGTTGTATGTTTACAGAAATCCTGGGAGAGGGTTTTGCTGATGTGTTCAGGGGTTCTAGGACTGTTCTACAAACAGAGAATGAATTCATGAAGGGATTGGCAATGTATCTTATGGCCTTGCTAAGCCTTGTCTCCCCAGGAACTAAGATTGCTGAGAACTTGCCTCTTGTCAAGATGAAGAAAAGACCTCCATTTGGGTATTAAGTGCTGTGTTTAAACTTGATGTAACTCTGGGGTAGATTCAATTGTGATCCAGGGGTGGGGAACTTTTGACCTTATGTTTGGAAACTAATCTCCATTTGAGAAGAGGGGCTTTGTGGTGGACTTAATTAAGGTATAGCCTAGGGGTGGAGAAGTATTTAGAACAGAGACTTTGTAATTGATTGAATGATTGGAAGGTCCTGGGGTGGGGTAGTACTTGGAGATTATTTAATCACACTTAGTAAATGCTGTATTTTGAATGATGTCATGTTTTTATCTTCTCTGTTCTTGGTTGGTCACTGAATAAAATGGAGAGCACCTATGCTGGTATTCTGAACCTTGGGAAGTTGCCTTTCCTTCGCATTATATTACAGGAGACATGGCTGTTTTGCTGGTACTTTGTCTGTTTTGATGTTGTTTTGCCAGATTTGTCCACTGGTGAAAGACAGTCCTGTTGTTGAAGAGGCCCTGGAACCTGACTGTTGGCTAAGAGCTACTGAGACTGTCCTACAGACAGAGAGTGAATACTGTCCACTGGTGAAGGGCAGTGCTGTTGTTTCAGGGGTCTAGGAACCTTTCTATTGGTTAAGAGCTCCTGAGACTGTCCTGCAGACAGAGAGTGAATACTGTCCACTGGTGAAGGGCAGTGCTGTTGTTGCAGGGGTCTGGGAACCTTTCTGTTGGTTCCAAAGCCCTGAAGAAGGATTTTCTTGTTGTATGTTTACAGAAATCCTGGGAGAGGGTTTTGCTAATGTTTTCAGGGGCTCTAGGACTGTTCTGCAGACAGAGGATGAATTAATGAAGAGAGTGGCAATGTATCTTGTGGCCTTGCTAAGCCTTGTCTCCCCAGGAACTAAGATTGCTGAGAACTTGCCTCCTGTCAAGATGAAGAAAAAACCTCAATTTGGGTATTAAGTGCTGTGCTTAAACTTGATGTAACTCTGGGGTAGATTCAATTGTGATCCAGGGGTGGGGAACTTTTGACCTTTTTGTATTCTATGGTTGAACAAATGAATGTACTTTACTTATGTTTGGAAACTAATCTCCATTTGAGAAGAGGGGCTTTGTGGTAGACTAAATGAAGGTACAACCTAGGGGTGGAGTAGTATTTAGAACAGGGACTTTGTAATTGATTGGATGAATGTAAGGTCCAGTCCTGGGGTGGGGTAGTACTTGGAGATTATTTAATCACACTTAGTAAATGCTGTATTTTGAATGATGTCATGTTTTGATCTTCTCTGTTCTTACGTTGTCACTGAATAAAATGGAGAGCCCCTATGTTGGTATTTTGAACCTTGGGAAGTTGCCTTTGCTTGGCATTACATTACAGTGATTTCATCTGGATTCTGGGAAGCCGTTGTTGAGAGCCCCCCCCTCGGCTTTGAAAAACCCAGATGTTGAAACCCAGATGTTGATTTGGTATGGATGTAATGGTTGGACATTTTGGAAACTGTCTATTTGATCTGTTTCTGTCTTGATAATTCTGCCTGTATACTCTGAAGTTTGGGGTGCTGACCTTTTTCCCCTGAACGAGGTAAACCATATATGTTTGACTGATTAAAGTAAGCTTGCTAACCCATTTTGAGTTGCTTTCCTTTATCAAAGCAGATCAAAGAACCTGTGTGAGCAACCACCCTGGGGATGCTGGGCTGCTTGCTGCTACACAAGTCTACCAAACTGGCATTTCCTACCCCACAGCAATATTCCAACCTCATACTGTTTATTTGTTTTAAATAGTCCCAAACGACATTGGAGACTACTGCTGACGGGTAAGGGAGTATCCCTACTTTTCTCTCTTCATTAAACCTATTTTGGCCTTCACTTTGTTTTAGATCGTGATTACCACCCATGTTCATCAAGTCATCCATCTATTTCCTTTCCTTTCAAATTTCTTAAACTGATCCCTTATTCAAATGAAAATGTTCTCTGTAAATTCACCAATGATCTCTTAATTACCAACTCTAATGGCCTTTCATCAGTCTTCCTTTTGACATCTCTATAGCCTTCCTCATTGTAAATCATGTTCTTCCCCTTGATACTCTCTTCTCTCTAGGTGTTTTCTGATATTAATCTCAACACTAGAAGTCAGCCTGGATAGGAGCAGCCTCCTATAAGGATGACCATTCTCTCTGGAGTTGGGGCTGACTTTCATATCACTTAGAGTTGGTAGATCACATGCTTTGGTCCACAGAGTCATGATGCCTATGAGTATCTGCATCTCCACTTCCTTATAACACAGAAGGAAGGGGGTGAATAGATGGCTCAGTGAATAGTGCACCACCCCTGGAGTCAGGAGGTCCTGATTTCTAATCCAACCTCAGACATTTACTACAAAAACTAGCATGTGACCTTGGGCAAGTCACTTAAACCCAATTGCCCTACCTTCCCCTATCAAAAAAAGCAAAAAAAAAAACCCCAAAACAAAAAAAACAGTAAAAAGAAAGGAAGAAGCAGATGAAGGGAGACACAGCTAGCTGAAATTTTGAACTAGATACACTATATTGACAACTCAAACCCAACATTTTCAAAACAGAACTAGGTATTTTTTTTCCCCAAAGCTCACCCCTCTAATGAACTAATCTGCTACTCTCAAGGACACCTCCATCCTCCCAGGCATCCAGGGTTGGAACCTTATAGTTATCTTATAGACCAACCTGTGCTTTCCAGGCCTCCCTCTCACTTCTCAGATACTGGATTCTTCCAGTTCCCCTTCAAATTGCTCTTCTCCCACTAGAACATAAGACTGCCGAAAGCAGGGACATTTGTTTGAACATGAGCCTTCAGCACTTAGGACAAGACCTGTCACATAGTCAGCACTTAAGAAATGTTCCTTGTCTCTTTCTATCTGTGCCTGTCTCTATTTCTGTTTCTCTGTGTCTCTCTCTCTCTTTGTCTCTCTCTGTCTCTGTTTCTGTGGCTGTCTCTCTCTTCCTCCTCCTCCTCCCTCTCTCTCTCAGCTCACCTACAGACCTACCTCCCACTATTGCATAAAGTTTTAGCTGTTTCCCTCCACCCTCTCTCCACTCTTTCTGTCAGTGTGTTCACACCTAAATTACCATGCATCTCTCTATTCTATAAATACTTGTATTTTTACCTGGTTTTTTTTTCCATGAATAGGCAGTATGGTTCCGAATACAAGGCATGCTTTCTGTCTTTGCAAGCCCAATTCCTAGAATGGGGCTTGGCATATAATAGGTGTTTCATAAATACGTGTAGAGCAATTAATCACTTTTGAGAAATATTGTATGGTTTTAGGCTCACATCTTGTGGCCAAACTGTATATTGCAGCTTACAAGTTAAAGGAGAGCAATGCCTTGTGGTCAGTTAAGATTTACACTTTCAGTCGGCCATTTTGTGTCCAACTCCTACTTTTACACTCTGAGCCTTTTTAAAACCCTCCCTTCATTGAATTTTTAACTCAATTGATAGCTCACTCTGGTTAAAGTAGGGAATATGGCAGCTAAAGAAATCATAGATTTACGAAGTGAATTGAGTAATGAATTCCTGAAATCAGAATTCAGACTAAACCATTACTTTAAAAATTTTTTTACCCTCTTCACTCTTTTTTTTTTAATTTTTTCTCTTAATAAGATTTTTTTCCAATTACATGTAAATATAGCTTTCAACTTCATTTCTGTAAGGTTTTGAGTTGCAAATTTTTCTCCCTCCCTTTCCCACCCCCTCTCCCCACAACAGCTTGCAATCTGATATAGGCTATACATTTACAATCATGTTAAATGTATTTCCACATAGTCACAGTGTGAAAGAAGAATGAGGACAAAAGGGGAAAACCACGAGAAAGAATAACCAAAACAACCAACCCCAAAAAAGTGATGCATTCAGACTCTGGCTGTGGTCAGCATTTTCCATTGTGAGCCTTATTGCTGAGAAGAGGAAAATCTATCATAGTTGATGATCGTGCAGTGTTGTTTTTTTCTGAGTGCAGTCTTCTCCTGGTTCTGTTCACTTCACTCAGCATCAGTTCATTCAAGTCTTTCCAGGATTTTCTGAAGTCTGCCTGCTCATCATTTCTTATGGAACAATAGTATTCCATTAAATTCATATACCACAACTTGAGGTATACCACAAAATGAGAGCATTCAATTAGATGACCCCCCCCACAAAGTCTCCTAAGTCTCCAGTTCTCTGCTCCTGTGAGCCTCAGAATGGACTTTAACACCAATTCCACTTGCTGAAATTGTTCTAGGCCTTGAAGGCCCACCTCTGGTGCCACCTCCTCCATGAAGCCCTTTCTATCTACCTGCCCACCCCAGCTAGTAGTGATTCTTCCTTTCTTGGAAGGAGTTTGTTTAGACCTTTCTTTTGTACTTGTCATCATTCTAACAACTTAAATCCCATGAAGAGGTAAAGGATGCTAAGAGGATGTCTCTGTCTTTCTGTCTCTCTCTGACTCTATGCTGTTTTTGTGTCTTTCCGCTATATAAAAAAACAGTATTTTTTGTGGATCAATGTTACACGTGATTTGGTGTAACAATTCTGTTTGATAATCATGCATTTCCAATACAATTTATTTGTTGATTCTCAAGAAAACCCAGTATTTTTCTTTTCCAATTACACGTTAAGTCAATTTTCAGCATTCATGTTTTATGATTTTGAGTTCCAAATTTTCCTCCTTCCTTCCTTCCTCTTCTCCCTCCTGAAGATGGCAAGCAATCTGATATAATTTACACATGTGTAATCACATATAATATATTTCCATATTACTCATGTTGTGAAAGAAGAAACAGAACAAAAGGAATAACCATGGAGAAAAAAAAACAAAGAAAGCAAAACCAGTATGCTTTGATCTGCATTTACACACCATCAGTTTTTTCTTTGGATTTGGATAGTGTTTTCCATCATTATGTCCTTTGGAATTGTCTTGGCAGAACGTCTTGCTGGGAAGAGCTAAGTGAAATATAGTGGCTCATTGCACAATGTTGCTGTTACTATGTAAAATGCTCTGTTTCTGTTCACTTCACTTGGCTCTTCCTGGTTTAGGTTTCAGCACCATATCTGTGTCAGAAAATGAATTTAGTATGACTCCTTCTTCACCTATTTTCCCAAATAGTTTATACAGTACTAGAATGAATTGTTCTTTAAATGTTTGGTAGAATTCACTTGTAAATCCATCTGGCCCTGGGGATTTTTCTTAGGGAACTCATTGTTCAATTTCTTTTTATAAAATGGGGTTAAGTATTATATTTCCTCTTCTGTTAAGCTGGGCAATTTATATTTTTATTAGTATTATTTATTAGTATTATTAGTGTTCATTCATTTCACTTAGATTGTCCAATTGACTAGCATACAATTGGGCAAAATAGCTCCTAATTATTGCTTTCATTTCCTCTTCATTGATGGTGAATTCACCTTTTCATTTTTGATACTGGTCATTTGGTTTCCTTCTTTTTTTGAATCAAATTAACCAATGATTTATTTTATTTTTTAAATAAAACTATCTCTTAGTTTTATTTATTATTTCATTGGTTTTCTTCATTTGAATTTTATTAATCTCTCCTTTGATTTTCAGGATTTCTAATTTGTTGTGTAATTGGGGATTTTTAATTTGTTCTTTTTTAGTTGCATGCCTAATTCATTGATTTCTTCTTTCCCTATTTTATTGATATAAGCATTTGGAGACATAAACTTTCCCCTAAGCACTGCTTTGGCAGCATCCCATAAATTTTGGTATATTATCTCTTATTATCTTTCTCTTTGATGAAATTGATTGTTTCTATGATTTGTTGTTTGATCCACTCATTTCTCAGTATTATATTATTTAGTTTCCAATTAGTTTTTAATTTCTCTTTCCATGGCCCATTAATTTTATTGCTTCATGATCTGAAAAGGATGCATTTAATATTTCTGCCTTTCTGCATCTGATTGTGAGGTTTTTATGCCCTGATATATGGTCAATTTTTGTGTAAGTGCCATGTACCATTGAGGAAATTGTATATCCCTTTCCACTTCCATTCAGTTTTCTCCAGAGGTCTATCATATCTAACTTTTCTAAAATTCTATTTAGCTCCTTAACTTCTTTCTTGTTTATTTTGTAGTTAGATTTACCTAGTTCTGAGAAGGGAAGGTTGAGGTACCCCACTAGTATAGTTTTACTGTCACTTTCTTCCTATAACTGATTTAACTTCTCCTTTAGAAATTTTAATGCCATTTGGTACAAATATGTTTAGCAGGATATTGATTCATTGTGTATGGTATCTTTTAGCAAGATATAATTTCCTTCCTTGTCTCTTATAATTAGATATTTTTATGTTTGCTACCCTATTTTATTTTTACTTCAGCTGAAGCATAATAGATTCTGCTCCAGGTTTTTATCTTTACTCTGTGTGTCTCTCTGCTTCAAATGTGTTTCTGGTAAACAACATATTAAGAGATTCTGGTTTTTTTTCCTAATTCATTCTGCCATCTGCTTCTGTTTCATGGGAGAATTTATCCCATTCATATTCATAGTTATGATTACTAACTGTGCATTTCCCTCCATCCTATTTTTCATGTGTTTATTCCTCTCTCTCGCTCTCACTCTCACTCTTGCTCCCCCTTTCACTTTGTCCCTCCTCACCAGTGTTTTGCTTCTGGCCACTGCCTCCATCAATCTGCCATCCCTTCTAGCCCCTCCACTTTTTTTCTTCCCCTTCCCCTCCTATTGTGTATATTATTCCCTTTCAGTCAAATGTGATGAGAATAAGGTTCAGACAATATTCACCCCCTCCCTCCTTTCATTCTACTATAATAGGTCTTTCATACCTCTTCATGTGATATAATTTACCCCATTCTGCTTCCCCCTTCCTTCTTCTTCCAGTACAATCCTTTTTTGCTGCTTAATTTTTTATACCATATTATCAAAGTCAACTTACATCCATTCCCTTTGTCTATGTATATTCTTTCTAACTGCCTTAATAGAAATACAGTTCTTAAAGTTACAAATATAATTTTCTCATGTAGGGATAGAAACAGTTTAACCTTATTGAACAATGTTTTTTTCTTTCCTGTTTACCTTTTTATGCATCTCTTGAATGTGCTCAGGAAGCCAACATCAACCAAAATTATGATCTCCCTATAGTTAATCTTGTTATGAAAAAGGAATTTCTTAAGTGATTAGGTTGTAAATAAGACAAGATAATTGACAAAGTGTCAATTGGAATGAAAATCCCAGGATATCTGTGTTTCCTTTACCATTAACATGATGTAACACAGTATATTTCCATAAAATACTTAAGATAAGAAAAGTCCCATTATTCAAGGTAGTGTCTAGTCAAGGCACTTTGTCCCTGGTAGTCATAAACAAAAAGAATGCTCTAATCATCTTCATCTGGCCTTGTAGTTTTGATACAGGAAGGGGCATTTTGAGTTCACTCAGAGAGCAAAGCATGTCTATTATACCAGACCATAGCAAAGCATTATGGTAAATTAAGCTCAGAGTGGGCCACAATGCCTCTCCTGATTGGCCAATTCAGGTTGTAGGCCTTTCTCAGATCTTGGGGGTTCAAAATGTTTAGGGGAGGGGTCTATAAAGACAATTACAAAGGACTTGGGATGAAAAATTCTATTCACAACCAGAGTAAGAATGGATGGAGTGTGAATACAGATGGAAGCATACTATTTGCTATTTTATTTTATTTTTTTGTTTAATTTTATTTGGATCCATGACTTCTTTCACAATATGACTAACACAGAAATAAGTTTTGCATGACTGGACACATGTAATCTGCATCTAATTGCTTAACATCTCAGTTATGGAACAAGTGGGGAAGAGGAGGAAAAAACTTGCAGCTCAAATATTTTTGAAATAAATGTTAAAAATTGTCTTTACATTTAATTGAGAAAAAGTAAAATAGTATTTTTTAAAGTGCTCTAGATAACTGTTGATTAGAGACATCCCCAGAAAAACCTATGAGGAACCATCTCATGATGACCAGATTAGATAATATGAGAGGAAAAGAAAATGACAAGTTTTGAAGGGGGTGTGGAAAAATAGAGATGCTAATGCACTTTTGGTGGAATTGTGCACTAATCGAACCATTCTGGAGAACACATGAGAACTAGGCCCAAAGAGCACCCAAACTGTGCATAACCTTTGAAAATAGCACTATTTGATCTGTAGACCAAAGAGATCAAAGAAAAAAGAAAAGGACCTATATGTACAACAAAACTTATAGGAGGACTTTTTGTGGTGGCAGCAAAGAACTGGAAATCAAAGGGATGACAGACAACTCAGGAAGGGCTGAACAAGTTATTTTATATGACTGTGAGAGAATAGCGTTGTGCTATAAGAAATAATGAGTGGCTTCAGGTACTTAGCACCCACACAAAATAACTGGCTGTGTAACCTTGAGGAAGTTACTTAAACCCAATCGCTTTAAATTAAAAAAAAAGAAATAATGAGCAGGATGCTTTCAGGAAAACCTGGGAAGACTAATATGAACTGCTGCAAAGTGAAGTGAGCAGAACCAGGAGAAGATTGTACACAGCAGCAGCAGTACCATATAATCATCAACTGTGAATGACAACTGTTCTAAGCTATACAATGATCGAAATCAGTTCCAAAGGACTTAGAATGAAAAATGGTACCCACTTCCAAAGAACTAATTCTTGTAGTCTGAATGCAGATTGAAGCATACTTGGTTTTTAATTTTTAAATTATTTTTGGTTTGCATTTTCTTTTGCAACAGAGCTAATATGGAAATACTTTTCATGGTTGCACATGCATGTTCCATATCAATTTATTTGCCTTCTCAAGGAAAGGGGAGGGAGAGAATTTGGAACTCCAAATACTCCTGGCCCTCTAATTACAGTGCCACCTGCATCCCTCTATAGAGTGTGTGCAGCAAGTGAAGTCAATGATCCCATTTAACTAAAATATCCTGCTTTCTGAAATGAAAGGTTTTAAAAACTGATGCCTTCACCTTGCAGCACCAATCAAAATGTGAGAGCACGAACTAATGAAGAATCATGGGGCATGTGAAGTTGAAAGCATTCATACATTTATTGCATGCATGATAATGTAATCCCAATTAAGCATCTGAAGGTTAGGGCTTATATACTGTAGCTGAAGTACTTACATCATAGTTTCTCATGGGAAACTTCATGAAGTTTGCTACATGAGGCACCTAACTTGCAAATTTGCAGGAGGCTACAACCTTGGGATGCTTTCCTGCTTTCTTTTCTCATGCATCACTACTTTATCTATATCACTCAAGGGACCAGGGTTCCAGGAATGGCCAGAATGTTCTAAGCCTCCCTTGCATGGAAGAAAGATTCATGGGGGGGTGGTGATTCAACATTCTGAGATATTGGGCCCAGGCAGGTGGGACCAAGGCTCAAGGGGGACCCTGGCCTGGATTCGCACCCATGGCAGGCACCTCAGAACAAACCCTCAA
>NW_027187113.1:368032-475702 GCF_028583685.1 Petaurus breviceps papuanus | reverse complement strand
AGGTTCAGCAGCTGGTGACTGTGGCTTCGGCTAGTGTCTGCAGATTCCCCTGGCTATGTGAAGGCACACCTGAGGTCCTGGTGTTAACTCTTGCTGGCTCTACCCCCCTGGGGTTCAGGATCTCCTGCTGGTCTGTTGAGACGGGGCTCGTTGGGACACCTCCCATCCTGGCTGGGCTGGTGCCCTTCAGCCTCAGCACAGTCACAGCCACACCCCTCTTAGACATCTCCCAAGCCTGCTACTGGTTCCACTATTTCAGGATTTTATACTGGGGCAATATTCTCTGGGTTCTCAGGGTCAAAGTTGGGGGGGGGGGCAGAATGAGAGCAGCTAAAGTTTACTCTGCCATCTTGGCTCCTGAAAGTTCGGTTAAGTGATTTTTAGCTCCAGTAGTAGCTGCTGCCGCTGCCACAGGCCCTGAACTTGTCTCTTACACAGCTCCGAAAGACCTCCACCCTGTGGTGAGAGGTTTAGGAATCACCCTTGTGGTGGGTGAATCAATCAGTTCATCCAGGCTCACTCTGGCTCAGCTATGATTGGGTCTGTGCTGGTGCAACCCACATGCTCTGTGCACAGCCCTCTGTGCTCCCCCTCACCTGGCTCAACAAATCCTACCTGAGAATCCTCCATGTTGTTGACCAGGGCTAGAAATCTGCCACACTCTGTCTCCTAGTAGATTCTGCCACTCTAAAATTTGTTCAGATTCACTTTTTAGTGGTAACTGAAGGAATTTATGGGCAAACTCAAGTGAGTCACCCCCCCCCCACCCATAGCACTTGTTTTTATACATTTGTCTCAGTTTTCTATATATCTGAGAAATGAGGCCTTTATCAGAGAAATTTACTGTAAAAATTTTTTCCTAGTTTCCTGTTTTCCTCCTAATTTTGACTGTATTAACTTTGTGCAAAAATCTTTTACTTTCATGTAATCAAAATTATCCATTTTACTTCCTGTGATCCTCTCTTTCTGTTATTTGATCATAAATTCTTTCCTATCCATAGATCACACAGGTACATTTTTCCATGCCCTGCTAATTTACTTATGATATCACCCTTTACGTCTAAATTATTTATCCATTTTGGGCCTTATCTTGGTGTATGGTATAAAATACTGGTCTATGCCTGATCTCTGCTAAATTGTTTCTGAATTTTCCCAGCAACTTTTGTCATATGGTTAGTTCTTGTCCTCCAAAGCTAGGATCCTTGGGTTTATCAAAAATTAGATTACTGTGGTCATTTACTACTGTGTATTGTGTACCTAATCTATTCCACTGATCCACCACTCTATTTCTTAGTCAGTACCAGTTGTTTTTGTGAGAACCACTTTGTAATATAGTTTGGAATTTGATACCGCTAGGCTACCTTCCTTCTCATGTTTTCATGTATTCCCCTGATATTCTTGACCTTTGGTCCAGATTAATTTTGTTATTTTTTCTTGCTCTATTAAATAATTCTTTGCTAGGCTGATTGGTATGGCACTGAATAAGTAAATTAATTTAGGTAGTAATATAATTTTTAGTATATTGGCACAGCTTACCCATGAGCAATTAATATTTCTCTGATTCTTTAGATCTGACTTTATTTCTGTGAAAAAATGTTTTGTAATTGTGTTCATATAGTTCCTGGATTCATCTTGGCAGGTAGATTCCCAAATATTTTCTATTGTCTGAAGTTATTTTAAATGGAATTTCTCCTTCTGTCTTTTCCTGCTGGACTTTATTGGTAAAAGATAGAAATGCTGATGATTTATGCGGGTGGATTTATTTTATATCCTGCAACTTTGTTAAAGTTGTTAATTCTTTCAAGTAGTTTTGTAGTTGATTCTCTAGGGTTCTCTACGTACACCATCATGTCATCTGCAAAGAGAGATAGTTTTGTTTTATCATTGCTTATTCTTATTCCTTCAATATCTTCTTTGTCTTACTGCTATAGCAAAAATTTCTAGTACAACACTGAATAACAATTGTTATAACGAGCATCCTTGCTTCACCTCTGATCTTATTGGGAAGGCTTCAAGTTTGTCTCTAGTACAGAGAATGCTTGCTTTTGGTTTTAAATAGCTATTACTTATCATTATAAGAAAGGTCTATTTTTTCCTCTGCTTTCTAGCATTTTTAATAGTAATGGGTGTTATATTTTGTAAAAGGCTTTTTCTGCATCTGTTGTTATAATATGATTTTTGTTTTCTTCTGTTATTGATATAGCCAATTATGCTGATAGTTTTCCTCATATTGAACTAACCCTGCATTTCTGGTAGAAATCCCATCTGGTCATAATGTATGGTCTTTGTGATATATTGCTATAATTTCCTTGATAGTATTTTATTTAAGATTTTTACATCATTATTCATTAAGGAAATTGGTCTATAGTTTTCTTTCTCTATTGTAAGCGGCCACTACCTTTCCTAACCTAAGGGCCAGCCTCACATTGTATTCTTGGGAGGGATTGAAGAGACCAGAAGTGAGGGAGAGAAACAACTTTCAGTTTATTCTGAGATGGCAGGGCACACAGGCGGCCGCAGGGAGGAAGAAAGCTAGCTCTTATATAGAGCACAATTCAGGCATGAATTCCTTGTGCCTGGGGAAGGTGAACCAATGGGGGGAGGAAATGGGGGGGGGGGCCGAACCAGTCATGTCAGCTGCTGCTCATCGAGTGAGCAGTCTGGTGAGAGACGTCCTCGTGAACAGGCAACTGGGCTGTGGCCCTCAGCACCTCCTCATTTCCCACCGGCATGGAGCTGAGCGGCCTCTGAACCAAGAGGCCCGAGGCAGTTCCTGATTTCCCATGAGACAAGAGGCGCTTGGAACTCACACTGTCCCTTTCCACTCCAGTTTTGCTCTCCATGGTTTAGGTATCAAAACCATATTTGTGCCATAAAAGGAATTTGATAGGACTCCTCCATTGCCTATTCATATAGTATTGGGATTAAGGGATTAATTTAAGTAAACCTTAAGTATTTGGTAGTGTTTGCTTGTAAATCCATCTGTACCTGGGGATTTTTTCTTAAGGAGCTAATTTGTGGCCTATTCATTTTTTTTTTTACTAAGACAGCATTACTCAAGTATTCTATTTCCTTTTCTATTGACCTAGACAGTTTATATTTTTGTAAATATTCATCTATTTCACTTATATAGTTTTATTGGCATATAATTGGACTAAATAACTCCTAATAGGAACCTCCCGGCCCACAGACACTGAAGACAACTTAAAAGATCAGCAGGAAAGGATTGTTGCACCAAGTTGAGAGTGGAAATGGTCCAGCAGAGGCTGAACCAGCAAAGCCTCAGCCACAACAAACCAGGAGCAGGCCTTGCAAAGGACTAAATCAGCAATGGCAGCAGGTGTTTCCAGAGCTCTCAGCCCACAGATGGTAAGGGGGTAAAACAACTGGTCAGAAGGAGATCACAGGGGTCTTTTTGCTAGCACTGAGAGAGGACTGTTGGTTTTCCCATACTCTGAAGTCGAAGTCCTGGCTTTCAGTACCAGGGTGGGGAGGAGCACCAACATAGCAGTGGAGCAAGGACCCTCCTCACAGTTCCAGGGTAGAAAAGAGTGCTTGTGGCTGCTCATAGACCAGAGGGAGTAGTAAACACTTCTCCTTAGAACATACCACCTTGGAAAAACTGAAAACTTACAGGTCACTAGTAGTATTTCTGAAAACAGCTGCACAAAGCTTCTGACAGTGCGCCCTCCACCCTGGAAGCAGAGCCCTACTTTAACAAACATATGTAGACCTCCCTTTTGGAACCAGTTTAGATGTGAGTGAGGTTTAAGTTTTGTCCCCAGCATTTTGCCCTCCTCTGTAAAATCTCTTCTTAGCACTCTTCTTTAATGTGAGATAATTTTCTCCATTCTTCCTCTCCCTTCCCCTTTCTCCCAGGACAGTCTTCTTTCTTGCCTATCCCTTTTTTGATAATATACTGTGTTTCCCCGATAATAAGACCTATCCCGAAAATAAGCCCTCCCCTTACTGTGTAAGATTCCTCTAAAATAAGCTCTTCCCCGAAAATAAGCCCTATTGAGATTGCTACTGTAGTGAACGTGATCCCCTGTGCTACACGCTACATTACGGTACCCTCTGTATGCACCGTCCCCCCCCCACCCGGTGAAACGCACGCAGCGCTCCGAGCTGCATCCAATCAGAGCTGCAGCAGTGAGCGCGTCATCCTGTTCTTCCCCAGTGATTTGCTTATTGAATAAAGGTACATTTTTTTGTACACATTTACCTGTTTATTAAAATTGCTGTCAATGTTCATTAAAATAAGCCCTCCCCTGAAAATAAGCCCTCTGGTGTTTTTTCTGTCCAAAAAATATAATAAGACAGTGTCTTATTATCGGGGAAACACGGTACCAATATAGCTGACTCACTCCCATGCCCTCTTTCTATGTAGAATCCTGCTAACTGCCCTGTTAATGATAAAGTTCTTAAAAGTTACATGTATCATCTTTATATATAGAAAGGTAAGCAATTTAACCTTGAGACCCTTATGATTTCTCTTTCATGTTTTCCTTTTTATGCTTCTCTTGAGTCTTGTGTTTGAATGTCAGATTTTCTCTTCAGCTCTGGTCTTGCCATCAGAAATGCTTGGAAATCCTCTAATTCATTAAATATCAATTTTTTCCTAACAGAGTATACTCTGTTTTTTTGGCTAGATGATTCTTTGTTGTAATTCTAGTTCTTTTGTTTTCTGGAATATCATGTTCCAAGCCTGGAGAGTCCTTTAACATGGAAGCTACTAAATCTTGTGTGATCCTGACTGTGACTCCACAGTATTTATGTTGTTTCTTTCTGGCTGCTTGCAATATTTTTTCTTTGACTTGTGAGCTCTGGAATTTGGCTATAATATTTATGGGAGTTTCATTTGGGGCTTTTTTTTAAGGAGATGATCTGTAGATTCTCTCAATTTCTATTTTACCCTGTGTTTCTATCTATCTGGGCAGTTTTCCTTGATCATTTCTTGAAATATGTTGTTTAGGCTGATTTTTTTTTTTGCTTTTTGGAGGGCAATTGGGGTTAAGTGACTTGCCCAAAGTCACACGGCTAGTAAGTGTGTCAAGTGTCTGAGGCCGGATTTGAACTCAGGTCCTCCCGACTCCAGGGCCAGTGCTCTAGTCACTGCACCTCCTAGCCGCCCCAAGGCTGATTTTTTTTTTAGTGATAGCTTTAGGTGGTCCAACAATTCTTAAATGATCTCTCCTCAAGCTATTTTTTCAGGTCATTTGTTTTTTCGATAAGATGTTTCATTTTTTCATTCTTTTGGCTTTGTTTGATTGTTTTGTGATATTTTATGGAGTCATTAGATTCCTCTTACCCAATTCTAATTTTTAAGGAATTATTTTCTTCAGTGAGCCTTTGTACCTTCCCCCCCCCCATTTTGCCAATTCTGCTTTTTAAGGAGTTATTTTCTTCAGTATTTTTGTGCTTTTACCAACCTGTTAATTATCTTTTCATGGTTTTCTTTTTGTCTTTATTTCATTTCTCCCCTACCATTCTTCTTTGATCTTGAAAATAATTTTTAACTCTTCCAGGAATTCTTGTCGGGATTGTGTCTAATTCACAGGGTTTCTTCCTTTGATACTTTGCTTGTACTTGTAACTCTTTTGATTTCATTGTCTTCTTCTGAGTTTGTGTCTTGATCTTCCCTGTGACCGTAGTAACTTTTTTATGGTCAGGTTCTTTGTTATCATTGTTTGCTTATTTTTTTCCACTCTATTTCTTAATTTTGAACTTTATGTTAAAGTTGGGCTCTGTTGGAGCATGGAGAGAGTGCACTGTCTCAGGGTTAAGGCTTTTTTGCACTGATGTTTTCAGAGCAAGTTCTGGGAGTTTTGGGTGCTTCCAAGGTGCTGTGATCTGGAGAGAGGTGTGGTCACTGCTCTTCTGTTCTATACTCTGGTGCTTACCTAGGAAGGGTCCTTGATCCCTTTGGGCCAGAAGTGATGCTACCCCTCAAGGCTTTCACTCCTTCTTTAGCAAAAGTGATCCTCCCTGCCCTTGGACTATGACCCAGAAGTGGGTATAGGCAATGGAGATGCCAAACAGTGTCTGGTCTTGCTTAAGCATCCAAGGATGTTTAATGGAGAGTAACTATATGCATTTTAAAGTCTAAAGGCTCTTCAATATGTAGTCAATCAACTTAATTGGCAGTGAGGGACCCCTCAAATCTCTTTCTGACCAGTTGCCAGGGCCCTTTATCATCTCTAGCTTTAGAGCTCCCAAAGCTGCTGCAGCTTCTGTCTCTACCACCTAGTCCCAC
This sequence comes from Petaurus breviceps papuanus, assembly GCF_028583685.1. Taxonomy (NCBI): domain Eukaryota; kingdom Metazoa; phylum Chordata; class Mammalia; order Diprotodontia; family Petauridae; genus Petaurus; species Petaurus breviceps. The sequence continues at coordinate 469,446 of NW_027187113.1, read as the reverse complement.
CACTGGTGTTTCATCCACGTGGGTTCCAGGTCAGCCTCCACCTCTGTGTCACAGATCTCTCCTTCCAAACTCTTCAGTCTTGGGTTGGCAGATGTATCAGCAATGCAATACTCACAATGCCTATGGAAATTACAGATATGCTGATGTAATTATCCGTCACAAAATATATCAGGCTTGCTATATGGGGGAATAAGCTAGAAAATTTATTAAAATACCAAAAGACTGAGTCCCAAAACCAGAAATTCAAAGCCATCAGAGTAGTTATGAAATTGGCACAGGTAGATAAAGTGGAAAGCACCCACATTCTCAAGCCTTTAAAACAGAACAGGCTACCTCAGGCACAGGTCCTCCTCTCCCCACTCACAGCAACCACCCAGCGTCCAGGAAGTGTGCTCCCAGCAGCTCCGGCCCCTGGCAGTCCTCAGCAGGAGTCCTTAGCAGAAATTCTGGCTGGCTCAAAAAGGGGTTGGCGCCTCCACCTCCACCTCAGCCGTTAGCGCTACCACAGCCGCTGCCTCTGCTGCTGCTGCTGCCATCGCAGCCACTGCTAGCCACCGCAGGAACTCTAGCTTGGCTTCCGCTTCCTCTTGTTTCGCCCCTTCCTGCTACGTCAGCAAGTCCAATGGGGCATGGAAGATCTTTAAATCCCATAACCCTTACATTCAGCCCCAAGATCTTTCATGTCCCTTACTTGGCAAAAATACAGTAGGAATAACTGGTGTCAACAACATTTCAAAACAATATAACAAGAATAGCACACAATAAACACAGAAAACCATATTTTAGGGTGGGGCTTGAGCACAAGCTCCCCATCATTCCCCCCACCACGAACCAATGGGGCCCCAAAATCTTGTGGTAAGGGGTGAAGGTCTCTTCTTCCATGGCTACTTGCTGCTGAAATCAGATGTACAGCTGTCCCTGTCCCAAGGGTTCCCATTTGAGAGGTCAGTTCTTAATATGCTTGATGCCAGGTCCAAGGGTGACACATCACAGTTGCAGACAGGGGGTGACATCCAGTTTAAGCTATCAGTCATCTCCAGGTGGAGGGTACCAAGCCTGTGGAAACAAATCATCAAACAAGGTGAACAGAAAAAAAATTCAAGAAGAAGCAAAGAGACAATAACCAGATTATTGTAGCCTCACTCACGGTAGAATAAATGAGTTAAGGGTACAATTTTGTAATCATCTTCTCCTGAATAAACAATAGTTACAGTGTTATACCTCCCATGTGCTATAATCTCTGCAGCCTTTGGAACATCATCTGGCTTCCGTTTTACCCATACTTTAGCTCCTGATTTTATTCTATCAGTAGAACCAAATCCTTCAGTTCCTCTGACAGTTATTTTGGAAGGAGGGTCAGTTTTTACAAGTGGTATTGTTTTACAAGGAACGATAATCACTTGAACTATCCTATTATTTTTATGAATCTGTATGGGCCCTTCACCTAAATTATGGATTGTTGCAACAATTTCTCCTTGATAATTAGAATCTATTACTCCAGCCAATACATGTATTCCTTGAGCTGCTAATCCTGATTTGGGTAAAATCTGTCCAAAGTGACTTTTAGGGATTCTTATGCATATCCCAGTGGAGATTTTTCTTATTTCTTTTCTGTCCAAGCAAAAGTCCTCTAAACAATGTAAATCATACCCCACAGAGCCAGGTGTTCCTGGGTACAGTGCTGGGACATCTGGCCTTAAGGTCCAATACTCAATATTTGGGATCTTATGTGTTTGTTGTTTTCTAATGTGCAGATTTGGGGTCATCATTCTGGCTAGAGGTGTGCTTCCTCCCAATGGTCTATTATTCAAATTACATAAAGCCATGAACAAATTATCCTTCCAATGTTGATATGAATTATTGGAATTTAACTTCCTCAACTGTTCTTTCAGTAATCCATTCATTCTTTCAATTAATCCAGATGCTTGTGGATAATATGGAATATGATGTATCCATTCTATATTGTTTAGTATACAATACTTCTTCATTTCATTGCCTTTGAAATGTGACCCATTGTCACTTTGAATCTGCATTGGGGTTCCATAATAATAGACTTTTGAGATCTAGAGTTTTACAAGTGTTTTTCTGGGTTGCATTCTTATAAGGACAAGCTACTAGTACACCTGAATAGGTGTCAACACAAGTACATATAAATCTGCATCCTTTATCCAGTGGTAGTGGACCAATATAACCTATTTGCCAGATTTGGGCTGGGACTTTTCCTCTTGCCATCTCTCCAGTTACTACCTGAGGAACAGTTCGCTCCTTTTCCAATTGACATATATGACATTCTTCTGCTATCTGTTTTAACAGTGAATGAGAGATACTAATACCTCGATCTTGTGCCCAATGGTGTGTGGCCTGAACCCCCAAATGGCCTGCTGTTTGGTAGACCCATTTTGCTAATACCGGATCATCAGTTGTTGTCAAAGTAGGGACAATATGTTCAGTAGCAATCTTTGCCAGTCAATCAGCACAAGCATTGTATTCACATTCTGGCGTGGTGAGGGCCACATGAGCATCTACATGAAAAACTGACAAGTCAGTGACCAAAGACATGTTCCAGATATCTTCCCATTGTTCTTTGCTCCAGATTTGTTGGCCATGAATTTCCCAATTTTTATTTTTCCACTTGGGCATCCATGTAGCTAACCCGCCCATGAATCAGTGAATATATGACACTGTCCTCCTTGTTCTATTTTGATGGCTTGATATACTGCCATAAGTTCAGCATATTGGCTACTTCCACCTATCTCAGTACTTTCCAAAGTCCTTCTAGTACATGGGTTATAGGCCACTGCTTTCCAATGTCTTTTTTGGCCCAAATATTTTGCTGTCCCGTCAGTAAACCATGCATGTCTCTTTTGTTCCTCAGTTAATACATCATATCCCTCATTCCATTTTACAGTGGACTGTACCAACTGTTGCTTTGGCTCAGGGGGTGTGTCATTCCTCTCAATTTCTATGTTTGCTACAGATTCATGTAGAGCAGAGACTCTGCTTTTGCCTGTTTTCGCTCTATTTTGAATATACCACTTCCATTTGATTATACTAGCCTCTTGGGCATGTCCAATTCTGTGAGAAGCTGGGGTACTCATTACCCAGGTCATAATTGGGATTCCAGGTCTTAATATCACTTCATGGCCCACAGTCAGTTGTTCATTCTCCACCAAAGCCCAATATGCAGCTAACAACTACTTTTCAAAAGGTGTATACTGGACTCCAGATGAAGGGAGTTTCCTACACCAAAATTCCAAAGGTACATTTCAGCTTTGTTTTTTTTGCCATAAGCTCCAGTTTGCATAATCATCTTGTACATTCACTTGCAATTCCACTGGACCATTTTTCATGGGCCACAAATCTAGGGCCAATTGTATGGCAGGCTTGGCTTCTTCAAAAGCTTTACTCTGCTCAAGTCCCCAATCAAATTTATATTTCTTCGGTGTGACTCTATATAAAGGTTTTAAAATCTGTCCCAAATGTGGAATGTGGTGCCTCCAGTATCCAAACAATCCTATGAACTTTTGGGCCTCCTTCTTATTGGTAGGGGTAGGAAAATCCTGAATCTTTTGTCGGGCTTGAGGAAGAATCTCCTGTAGCCCCTTGTTCCATTGTATACCCCAAAATTTCACATTTTGAGCTGGTCCTCGAACCTTTGCAGGGTTAATTTCCCACCCTTTACTTTTCATATGCTCAATTAGAAGGGTCAAACTCCTTTCCACTACTTTCGCATCTTTTCCCTGTATCATGATATCATCAATGTAGTGGGTAAGCTGTACACCAGGTAGCTTTAAATCCAACTGTTCAGCCACAATCCTGTGACAAATAGTAGGGCTATGTATGTACCCTTCTGGCAAGCGGGTGAAAGTATATTGTCTACCCTGCCAAGTGAAAGCAAAGTGGTCCCATTGTTTAGTGTCTATTGGGATGGTGAAGAAGGCATTTGCCAAGTCAATAACTGCATACCAAGTCCCATCATATGTCTGGATCCTTTCTATTAAGGTGATGGTATCTGGAACAGCAGCATACAAAGAAGGAGTCACCTTATTCAACTGTCTATAATCCACAGTCATTCTCCATGTCCCATCTGATTTTCTTACTGGCCAGACAGGATTATTCCATCTTGTGGTTGTAGGGACTAACACTCCTGCTTCAACATATTCCTGTATAGTAGTGGTAATTTCATCTTGCCCACGTGGCACACGATACTGTTTTACAGTAATTACTTCAGATGGTTCAGGTAAAGTGATTGGGTCCATTTTTAGTTTTCCCATTAAAACTGTATTAATTCCTATCTTCCTCACAGCAAATTGGTATCTCCCTTCAGGTAAATTCAGAGTCATGCCTCTCAATACATCTATTCCAATGATGTATTCAGGAATGGGTACAACAACCACAGTATATTCTTTCTTAGGTAACTGTCCAATTTTCATTGTTATTTTAACTTGTCTGGCTGGTATTTCAGCACCTCCTAGACCTGTGATGGTAATAGGAGTTCCATGTTTAAACTTATCAGGGTTTCCATAGATAAGTGTGGCCTCAGCCCCAGTATCAAGCAGTGCCCTAGTCACAGTAGTTGATCCATTTTTCCAATATATTGTTAAACCAATATGGGGTCTGCAATCTCTTCTGCATATTTCTTTTATCTGGGCTGGGGCTTGGCCTATCTCCTATTCCCCCTGAAGGTGGGGCAAACTTGGATACAAAGATTCAGATTCAGAAATACCTGCAGTGGTGATTCCTGCTTCCCTGTTCATTCTAATGCTAAGTACCTTTTCTTGGTACAGCTTATGCAGCTCTTCAGTTGGAATACCATCTATTCTTCTAAAATTCACCCCTGCTCTCAATAGAGCAGTAAACAGTTCCCTTCTTGTTGGTCTATTTTGTCTCTGAATCCTCTGGCTGTTTACTCTTCTCTCTTGAGGCAATTTATCTTGTCCCCATTTCCCTAGGTCACTTAATTGTGAAATCTTATCCAGCACCTTTGAAAGAGGGTTCCCTATTTCCCCAATTATTAGTCGAATTAGGTGCTTGAATGCAGGAGGAGCAGTCTTCACTATGATATTTCTATGAGGAACTCCTAGGGGTGTATCATGACATGCATTTACAACTCCAACCATGATAGCAGTTTTCATTACCTCCTCCTTTAGCTTTCTCATACAGTCTCTAAGTGAGTACCAGGGTCTGTCTCCACCAGGCCACATAGAGTCAGTTGGATATTGCTTTTTGCATCCCTTTGCAGCTAAAGCTAACAGATTAGTTCTGTTGTTACCTCCTTGCATATGGTGATCCCTAAAAGCTTGGTGTACAAAAGGATTCTGACTGATACTTATGAATTTTAAGAAGTCCTCACTGTCCAGTGTTATTCCTCCGGCGCCTTCATCAGTGATTCTTACTATCTAAGACCCTGAAAACTCTACCACTCTTTGGGTGAATCTACTCAATATATCAGTGATCTCCTGTTGGGTGAAATCCTCAATTATCTCCCTGGACTCTGTTTGGCCCCGGTGGTTCTGTCTTTTTCTTCATATGGAGAAAGCTTCTACATTAGAAGTCTCCTCATCTAACCTTGTTCCATTCTCTGCACACACATTCTCCTGGAAGCTGTCAGGGCAACTCTGCCCAGCCTGTACAAAAGCTGCATGCACATTCCTTCTGCTAGTTTTTTGCTTCCTTTTAGCTACATGAACAGTAGCTTGTTCCTGGACAACCTGAGTCCCTCCAGATTGCTCTTCGGAATGCTGTGACACAGAAGAATCCTCAGGCAAACCAGCTGACTCCCTAGCCATCCGAGCTCTTTCCTCCATCAGCTTATCCCTACTTTTACACATAAGGCCATAACTTGTTAGCAGGACCCACCCTCTGCTGCACACTCCTGCCAGTTCTTTGCCTGGTTCTATGGGTATTTCTTGCAAACATCTTTCCAAATCTCCAGGTTCTCCCTCTTTTAGTCTTGGTTCCCAGTTTTCACAGGGCTCTGTGCTTTTGGCCCATTCTCTGGCTAGAGAGGAATGAGGCAAATCCTCCCATCCTGGGATAGCCATTTCTCCCTCTAAAGCCCCCCTGCTTCCAAATATAGGCCTGACATTTTGTGATCCCATCCTCGTCGCCAAATGTACCAGCAATGCAATATTCACAATGCCTATGGCGATTATAAATATGCTGATGTGGTTATTAATCACAAAATATACCAGGCTCTCTATATGGGGGATAAAGCTAGAACATTTATTAAAATACCAAATAACTGAGTCCCAAAACCAGAAAGTCAAAGCCATCAGAGTGGTTATGAAATTGGCACAGGTAGATAAAGTAGAAAGCACCCACATTCTCAAGCCTTTAAAACAGAACAGGCTACCTCAGGCAAAGGTCCTCCTCTCTCCACTCTCAGCAACTACTCAGAATTCGGGAAGCACGCCCAGCAGCTCCGGCCCCTGGCAGTCCTCAGCAGGAGTCCTTAGCAGAAATTCTGGCTGACTCAAAAAGGGGTTCGTGCCTCCACCTCCACCTTGGCTGCTACCATTACCACTGCTGCCGCTGCTGCTGCTGCTGCCGTGGCCACTGCCATTCACCACAGGAACTCTAGCTTGGCTTCAGTTTCCTCTTACCCCATCCCTTCCTGCTAAGTCAGCAAGTCTAATGGGGCATGGAAGATCTTTAAATACCATAACCCTTACAGCAAATCACTTATCCCCAATTGCCCTGCCTTCCCCCCTTCAAAAAGAAAGGAAAAAAAAGAAATATATAGGAATTCCAAGGACTTATGTGGGTTTATTTTATATCCTGCAAATCTGCTAAATTTATATCTCAAGAAGTTTTTTACTTGATTTTCTAAATATGTCATCATATCATCTGCAAAGAGTGATAGCTTAGTCTCTTCTTTGCCTAATTTGATTCCTTCAATTTCTTTTTCTTCTCTAACTGCTGCAGCTAATATTTCTATTACCAAATTGAATAACAGGGGTGATAGTGGACAAACTTGTTTCACCCCTGATCTTATTGGAAATACTTCTAGCTTATCCCCATTCCATATAATACTTACTGATGGTTTTAGATAAATGCTACTTATTATTTTAAGGAAGAATTAATTTTTTCCTATACTTTCTTGTGTTTTTAATAGGAATGGATGTTGTATTTTGTCCAAAATCTTTTCTGCATCTGTTGAGATAGTCATATGGTTTCTACTAGTTTTGTTGTTGATATGATCGATTATACTGATGGTTTTCCTAATATTGAAACATCTTTGCATTCCTGGAATAAATCCTACCTTATCAAAGTATATTATTCTTGTGATAAGTTGCTGTAGTCTTTTTGCTAATATTTTATTTAAAATTTTTGCCTCTATATTCATGAGTTATTGGTCTATAATTTTCTTTCTTCATTTTATCTCTTCATTATTTAAATAGCAGTACCATATTTGTGTCATAAAAAGAATTTGATAGGACTCCTCCAATTTTCCCAAATTCTTTGTAAAGTATTGGAAGCAATTGTTCTTTCAGTGTTTGATAGAAATCGCTATCTAGAAATCCATCTGGCACTAGAGACTTTTTCCTAGGGAGTTTGTCGATGGCTTTTTCATTTTTTTCTGAAATCGGGTTATTTATATCATTTACTTCCTCTTCAGTTAATAAGGCAACTTATATTTTTGTAAATATTCATCCATTTCACTAAGATTGTCAGATTTACGTGCATACAATTGGACAAAATAATGTCTAATTATTGTTTTAATTTCCTCCTCATTGGAGATAGATTCACCCTTTTCATTTTTGATACTTGTAATTTGGTTTTCTTGTTTTTTTATCATGCTGACTAAATTTTCTTGGACTAAATTGACCAATTTTCTTGGTTTTTTCATAAAACCAGCTCTTAGTTTTATTTATTAATCCAATAGTTTTTTTTAATTTCAATTTTATTAATCTCTCCTTTGGTTTTCAGTGTTTCTAATGTAGTATTTAATTGAGGATTTTCAATTTGTTCTTTTTCCAGCTTTTTTCTTGAGTATCTTTTTTGTTTTTGCCTTTTGGAGGGGCAACTGGGGTTAAGTGACTTGCTCAAGGTCACACAGCTAGTTTTTTTGTGTGTCCATTAAGTGTCTGAGGCCAGATTTGAACTCAGGTCCTCTTGACTCCAGGGCCTGTGCTCTATTCACTGCACCTCCAAGCCATCCTTCTGAGTATCTTTTTAAAAATGTTTCTTTTAACTATATTGAAATCATAATATTACACTTTGACTCATTTAAAAACCTAGATTTGCTGGATTTTAACTGATGTGACCTAGCACACAGGCTTCATGTGGGCACTCACTCCTCTACTTCCTTACAAAAGGAAGGGGAAAGTCTAGTTTAGTGCCATTTTAAACTCTGTTACCTAGAGACAACTCAGTCTCCACCTGTTCAAAACAGACCTCATTATCTAGTCATTTTCTGATAGGTGAGCTTCCACCTTATCTTGCTTGGAACCAAGCCTTCACCTCATTTCCTAGCCATCAGCTCTAAACTAGGCTGCTGCTCCCTCCCCTTTCCAGATTCCTTTGATTCATTCCCTTTCCCCACTAGAAAGTGAGCTCTTTGAGAGTAGGTGATGGAGCCGCGAGGGTGAGAGACACTGCAGCAGTCACAAGATGTCGGAGGGGGTGCACGTGACCTCTTGTAATGTAATGCCAAGGAAGGCAACTTCCCAAGGTTCAGAATACCAGCATAGGTGCTCTCCATTTTATTCAGTAACAAACCCAGAACAGAGAAGATCAAAACATGACATCATTCAAAATACAGCATTTACTAAGTGTGATTAAATAATCTCCAAGTACTACCCCACCCCAGGACCTTCCAATCATTCAATCAATTACAAAGTCTCTGTTCTAAATACTTCTCCACCCCTAGGCTATACCTTCATTTGGTCCACCACAAAACCCCTCTTCTCAAATGGAGATTAGTTTCCAAACAAAGGTAAAGTACCTTCATTTGTCAATCACAGAGCACAATAAGGTCAAAAGTTCCCCACCCCTGGATCACAATTGAATCTACCCCAGAGTTACATCAAGTTTAAACACAGCACTTAATACCCAAATGGAGGTCTTTTCTTCATCTTGACAGGAGGCAAGTTCTCAGCAATCTTAGTTCCTGGGGAGACAAGGCTTAGCAAGGCCATAAGATACATTGCCAGTCCCTTCATGAATTCATCCTCTGTCTGTAGAACAGTCCTAGAACCCCTGAACACATTAGCAAAGCCCTCTCCCAGGATTTCTGTAAACATACAACAAGAAAATCCTTCTTCAGGGCTTCTGAACCAACAGAAAGGCTCCCAGACCCCTGCAACAACAGCACTGTCCTTCACCAGTGGACAGTATTCATTCTGTCTGCAGGACAGTCTCCAGACCCCTGCAACAACAGCACTGTCCCTCACCAGTGGACAGTATTCACTCTCTGTCTGCAGGACAGTCTCAGGGCTTCTTAACCAAATGCCAGGTTCCAGGACTTCTTCAACAGGACAGTCTTTCACCAGTGGACAAATCTGGAAAAAGAACATCAAAACAGACAGACAAAGTACCAGCAAAACAGCCATGTCTCCTCAGTCCTTGGCAGCTCAGGGGGCAGGTCTCAAAAGTCCAGGGCAATTCAAAGCGGCCACCAGCAATTCTCTTAGTCTCTCTCTCTCCACGAGGTGCTGCTTCCAAAAAGATCTTCCGCCTCTCTCTAGTGTCTCTCCAAATCTACATCACCAGCTCCTCCCAGTTCAGGACTTTCTTTTCACATCAACAAGCCCATCCCACAGGTGGGATTAACAAACTCTGGGTTTTAACACAATCAATTTGAAAACCAAGCCAATACAGGGGAATCTTTAATTGCCATTACTATCACACCTCTGAGGGTCAGGAGCTTGGAGATGTGGAGGCTGACTCTGCCGAGCCATAAAGGCTGGCATGGCATTGTGGGGGCCGACTCTGCTGGGTTGGGAAAGGCCAACATGGCACTGAACGTGCCCCATAAACATGGACTCCTCTTAACACATACTCCTTTGTCCTGCACTCTGGAAGTGCACGATTGGCTCCCACATGACATGTGACAAGGTGGCTGCTGGAGGGGGTGCACGTGGCTTTCTGAGGGATGTTGTTGGGACAGCTTTGCCTGGGGGTTATTGTACCAGGAACAAGGAAGTCTCGGGCACAGTGACAGGAGAGTAATACTCTACATGGCAGTGCCTAATGGACTTCCGGGAAGGACTTTGCTCCTTTTGTCTCTTCCGATATACTCGGGAAAGAACATGATTGGCCCCTGCAAGGCTTGCCCCCTGCAAGGCTTATATATAGGGGAGATAGGGGAAGTTCAGTTGGCTCCAGTTTCTGTTTGCATGCCGTGCAGTTAAGATGTAACCGAATAAACAGCTTCGCACAATACTTTCCTTGTCCTGGGTGTTCTGTGGGGGTAACCTCTTCTTGGAGACAAGAAGCCGGAGACGTCCGAAGACCGGGAATAAGGTAAGACACAGCTGGAGTTGGGAGTGAGATCCCAACAAGTAGGGATTGCCCTGTATTCCTGGCTGGTATTTATGTGCTCAGGGCTTAGCACATGGGAAGATGATACTTGTAATTCATAAGAACTTTCTCATTATTAGGGCAGATAGGAGTACACATAGACAGAGGGCACAGGTGTGATTTAATAGGAAGTGATGATATCTAAAAACATTTTAGCAATAGATTTAAACAAGAGATTATAGGGCTTTGTTTTCTTTGTTTTCTCATTCAGTTTGTTCTTCTTTTTGAATTGGATATTTTAAATTCATTCATATTTAAAGTTATGATCCTTAGGTTAATATTTTCCTCCACGTGTCTCTAATGTTTTTTTTTTCCCAAATCAGGAATTTTTTCCCTCTTACTCCTTATACACAGAACTCTGTCTCTTTAGTTTTTTTCAGTTGTCTTTTTTTAAAGGCCATTCTATTCTCACTAACTTTCTCTGCCCCTCAGCTCTCCCTCCCATCTGTTTCCCTTTTCCCTAGTATTGTAGTTTTCCTTATTAGTTCCTATTTCAGTCTTCCTTTTATCTAGTTCTCAAATTCTTCCCCTCTTTTATTCCTCCCAGTTAAGTAGTCAGAGTGAATCTCTCTGGCTCCTCCCCCTTCAACATTTTTATTCATGAGTTTCTAAGATTTTATTTTTTGAAAAAGGATTTTTTTGCCTTTTTTCTTCGTTACTTATTTTTACCTTCTTCAGTTCTGGATTTTTATTCTTTTATTTGTCAACAGGCTATCACAACTTCATGAAACTTATGTGAAAAACTAGGTTTATTACAAGAGCAATGATCACGCATGTGAAACCCTCAGCAAAGGCATAGAATTCTCAATCCACAAAGAAATTTGCATATTTACAGCAGTACAACAAAGGAAGGAGGAAAAGCCAGAAATCTCCTTCTAAAGGGCAGTGACATGGGAAGGGAGAAAGGTGCCATAAAGGTGGGAAAAGGACAAAACCCTTCTTGAAGGGGAGGAACAAGGCAAAAGGCACATTCTTTTTCCCTTGGGAACTACTAGACCATGAAGATCAGATGGTCTGCTTATCTACAAAGTTCCCAGCTCTGCACACAGGTGCCCAGTTGAGTACACACTGACTGGTGCCTATCTTGACTTCTGTTGACTTTTAATAAGGTTGGGTTAAAGGAGACAAGCCAATAAATAGTGATACACAGTTACAGAGTTTATTCCCCAAAGCTAGCAGAACTTGGGCAAGGAGTCAACAGAGAAATCTTAAGACTTTTTATATGTTTCAGAATCATCCCAAGTCAGGATGACATGCCACAAACTTTATGACTTCCATTTGTTACCAGCTCTATGGTGACACAGAGTAAATGGAAATTGACAACTAGAGTAGGGTCTGTTTACATTTTATAGTCTCAGGATGTCCATTTTGTTCTCATGTGGAGTAAGTCCCAAGATGAGAGAAATCTCACCTCTGGTCTTTGAAGTTGCTAACACAGGGAAAGGCATTTTTAGATCAATCAGAGAAGTTTGATTAAATCAGACTTTGACTAAAATATGATATTAAATGATTATCACTCCCAAGGACACACAGGGAGTTCAGCTTGGGATGAAAACACCATGTTATGTCACTGGTGGGTTGGAGACAGGGAGCTTCATCCTTGATACATTCAGGCTCTCCTGCATATGCCAGGTCCAGTGTTTCTGGAAACTATGGCAACTCAAAATGACAAGTTCAGGAGACACCTTAACATTCCTTAACATATTCTTGGCCCTTATACTTATTTAACCATTCTTTATTCTTTTTATTCCTCACAGAATTAAAGCTCCTAAATTACCTATGTTGGATTTCTTCTGCCAAACCGTTTCTCTGTGACTGTCTATAGATCTTGCCCCTTGTTCCCCATATGAAAGTGTCAATCCCTGGGAAACTCTGGGATATCTACCCTTTTCGGACTAGCAATTTCTAATCATCCCCTACCCCCAAGGTAAACTCCTGGGAATCTCTGTGGTGATCAGCAGTTTCTAACTGCCCTTGTCCCTAGGCAGAGATAGCTCCAAGACTTTTCTGCATGCCCTCCCTTCCTGCACTTCAGCTATTCTGTTGATCCTATAGGTAAGCCTGCCTGCCTCTGTAGGCTAGAAGTGACCTAAAAACCAATCCTCTGGTTTTTCTAGGAATGTGCCAACACCCTGCAATAAAGAATTTGTTAACAATCCTCTGTCATCTACTACATAGTCACCCCCTTTCTGAGTGTATATAACCTCTGTCTGTAACTCCCCTCACTGAACTTCCCTGTCTAAGTAAGACTGTTCATTCCTTGACCCTGAATAAATGTCTTTCTTTATTTCTTGGTCACTTTGTTGATCTGGTTTTTACACAGTCTTGATAAAGGTACTTTGGCATCCTTGAAACTCTTGTGATCTCAGAGCATTCCTTATTGTTCAGAGACTTTCTTGGGAAATTCAAGAATTGTGCTGTGTATTTGGGCTAAGGACAGACTTACTGGCAACTGGCTGGGAGATGATCAATTAATTTTTGACTGGCATAATAAACGTGATTTATTACTTTTTATGACCCAAGTTTCGTTACCTCAACTGGTTATGTTGTTCCTGCTCTACAGTTATCTTCTCTATTAATCTTTCTAGGGCTCTGCTTGTTTTTATATCTGTATGTGTGTCTCCTGTAAGGATTTAGGTCTGTGCTCGCCTAACTGTTCAGACAAAGTAGGAAAGAAGCCCACTTCTTTTCCTGGCTGACAGATCAGAATATAGGTCTGATAAGGAGCTAGTATGAGGGCCAGTAGGATTTTGGGTTTCCTTGGAATCAGACCAGTCATCATGGCAACTGGCAATTGAGATCAGCTGACGCCACCTTCATGGACACTGAATTCTTCTTCTTAAGTCTGAAGGGCAGGGCCCCAGTCTAGAGGCCATGTTGGGATCCGCCCCTTCTGCAGAGATTTTGTCAGCATCGGCTCCCTCCCATCCCCCCATTCAGGACAAAAAAGAATCAAAGCAAGGCAGGATCCAGATGAATTGAAAAGAGAGGACAACAGTAGTTCTTAATGCCCTCCCTCAGAACTCATTCCCAGTCAGCTTCCACAGTCCCAGTAGAGATACATGAACTGGCCTGTGGGTTCCTGCCTGGGGTCCCTATTGGGATCTCCTCATGCTGCAGAGACTTTGCCAGATGCTATCATACCCCCACCTCCTTTCAATAAGTGTCAGACACAGATTATTCTAGTTATTTTAGAAAAATGGGGGGGGGTAGGGTTGAGGGACCTTGAAAGTATGCTGTATTCTGCCTGGACACAGTCCTATGTCAGGGATCCCCAGATTTACAGAGATTCTGCCAAGGTTACCCTCTATATTCTCCCCTCACACTCCAAACAAAAAAAAAGTCATTGATACTGATTCAGGCACAGAAGGAGAGGAGAGCCAAGGGGGAAAGTAGGCAGGGAGCCATGTTTACTGGCTCCAAATTAAAAAATAGGCACTTTTCCATTATCTCACAGTGAGTGAGTGGAATTTACAGGTCTGTGGTAGAGAGACTTGGGGATGAGGGAGTGGGCACTTTTTGTGTCTCTAAAATTACCCTTCACAGACAGACAGTCTGCTGAATTCAGGGACCATAAAGGTGGAGTCAGCTGTTTTCAATTACTGATTGCCATGGTCACTGGTCTGTTTCCAAGGTAACCTCAATCCTGCTTTCTCTCTTGATATGATCTTATCAGATCTTTATAAACTCCCAGCTAAGAGGAGACATGCATACATAACCAGATACACAGAGAAACAGTCTCTCTCTCTCTCTCTCTCTCTCTCTCTCTCTCTCTCTCTCTCTCTCTCTCCTCTCTCTCTGTCTCCCTCTCTCTGTTTCTTCTCTCTGTCTCTCTGCCTATCAGTCTCTTCCCTTCTCTCTATCTCTTATTCTCTCTCGCTTTCTCTGTTTCTGTGTGTCTGTCTCTGTTTCTTTTTATTTTTGTGTGTCTCTCTGTCTCTGTCTCTCAGTTTCTGTCTCAAACATATCCTATACCTCTCACAGCTATGGGTCAGACATATATCCTTAACTAAACAAAAGATAGAGGTAATTAGAAATTAAATTAAATTAAAATTTTAAATTAAAAATCACACAAGATAAAATAGATAATATTGATTATATGAAAGTGAAAAACTTCTGCACAGACAAAATGAATGCATCTAGGATAAGAAGAAGTTGGGTGGAATGAGACAAAAATCTTTGTATCAAATTTCTCTGATGGGTGTTTGGTTCCAAGAGATAGAAACAATAAGTTTATAGAATACTAATGGCCGTTCTCCAATAGATAAGTCTCAAATGATAGGAATAAACAAATCTCAAAAGATGAATGGCAATTCACAGCCACCCTAATCATAAGAAAATATCATCAAAAAAAATCATAAGGAAAATACATTTTAAAACAACCCTGAGGTTTCACTCCACTCCCTGCAAATTGACTAAGATAATTTAAAAATGGCCGTAGTCAATGTTGTAAGGCTTGTGGAAGGTTAGGCACACTAATACATTGTTGGTGGAACTGTGAAATGGTACAACCACTTTGGAAAGCAATTTGAAATAATGCACATAAAGTGATTAAGAAATCTATTCCATCACTGGGCTTATATCCCCCAAGGGAGTTATGACAAGAAGAAAGTCCTTATATACACCAAAATCTTTATAGCAGTATTTTTTGTGATAGGAAAGAAAGTAGATGCCCATTGATGGGGGAATGACTAAACACATTGTGGTACATGAATAGAAGATTACTGCACTGGAAAAAATGATGTGTATGACACATACAGAGAAGCATGGAAAGGTCTAGTAAACTGATGGAGAATGAAATGAGCAGAACTAAGAAAATAACATACACAGTAACTACAACAATGTAAATGGGAAGAACAATGACACACTAAAAAACTTGAAAGTGAATGTAATAATATTATAGAAATTAAGCATTATTTGTATGAAGAGATATGAGAGGACAGTTCCAATCCATTCCTTCTTGGAGGTGAGAAATCCACAGGTGTTATACATTTCACATGTTTTGGGAATTTTTTTTTCCCTCTTTAAAAAATTCTATTATATAGGATGGCTCTCTGGAAGGGGGAAGGGGAGAGATAATGGGGGTAACTGTGATGAGATAGATAACATCAATAAAAACTTAATTAAAAAAAATAAAAAGTGGGGCAGCCAGGTGGCTCAGCAAGTAAGAGCACTGGCTCCAGTGTCGGGATGACCTGGATCAAATCTGGGCTCAGATACTTAGCACCACCCCCAGAAATAATAACTGGGTAACCTTGAGCAAGTTACTTAATCCCGATTGCTTAAAAAAAAGAGGTGTTGGGGAGATCTTCCTGTAGAAGTTGTGATTTTAATTGGGTCTTAAAGGAAGCCAAAGAGATCAATAGTCACAACAGAGGAAGGAGAGCATTCCAGGCTTTGATTGGATAATATAGTTTTCTATTTTTTTCAAACAATTTGGTACTGGATAAAAAATAGAGATGTCATTCAGTGGAACCGATTAGATATTCAGTCCAGCTAGATACATTAGATAGACAATACATTAGATAGATAATACAACTAGAAGAAAGCAAACAGCAGCACAGTGTTTGATAAACTCAAAAACACCAGTTACTGAGGGAAGATTTGACAAAAACTGCTAAGACAACTGGTGAATATTTGGGCAGAAATGTAGCATGGCCACAAACCTGACACCATATGCCAATATCCTAAAGGATACATGACTTTAGACATAAAAAGTGACACTATAAGAGCAAGTAAGAAATTACCTTTCAAATCTATGGATAGGGGAAGATATCATGACTAGTTATGATAGGGTTTAGGCTCTGGGAATCCACTTGAATCTTCCCACTTGATGAGTTATTTGCCTGAGGCCATAAGCTTTCATTATTGCTAGGCCCAAATCTCTGTTACTCTTAACTTAGCCTAACCTTCCATTGTCCAGCTACTTCCCACCCTTGATCCTCCCAAAATATCTATACCCAAACCTGTTACCCTTAAACTAGCCTAGCCCTCCCATGTCTGTCATCTCCAACTATCTCTCACCCTTAATCTCATTCCTGGAGTCTGATCTCAGTCCTAGTCAAGATCCTCCTTAGATTCCTCCTCAAGATCTTCCCCAAAGACCTCCTCTGGACCACCCCTAGATCCCTCACACAATATTTCTGTATATATGGTCCATCTTGCCTCCATGAAGGGGTTGACAATTCAATCTAGAGCAGACTCATTCTATGTCAGATTATTCTGTCCAATACAAGCATCACAGATACTTAGGCTCCTTAAGAGTTTATCCAATATGATGAATCTTTAATAAACTTTGCTTTAGTTTGTCTGAGAGAAGACTTGAGTCAAATTCGTTCAGCAGGACCCTGTGTATTGGTATTTTGGGGTCTTGAGCACCCCTAAACCCTAAACCTCAAAACACCCATGTCATTTTTTAAATAAAATTCTTTGCATTGTAGCAGAAAAAAAAAGTAATTTGTGTCCTGTAAAGAGACTTATCCTATATTCCTCAAGGTTTAGAGCAATTCCATTATTACTTAAAATTTAAATTATTTAATTTAAAAAATTGTTCTCTTTAATGGAAAACATTGAAATCTTGCCTTCTGCAAGTCTATTGCCTAAATGAAAATTTGCGATATTTCATCAAAACAAACTAAGTTTGTTCTTTAGAGACCAATATACATGACCACTTCCATGAAAGTAACTTTCAAGTAACTTTCATGGAACTTGACTGTTTGTGTTTATATTGGATTTATAATGTTCTCACTCCATGGTACAGGTTACTTCAATGTAAAGGAATGGCATATTGCTACAGGTATTAAACTCATTCCATCTTTGGAAAAACTTCATGTAATTTGATTTAGAGACCTCCATTTGATGTCACATTGACATCACTATTAGGAAAAGTACAACTCCATTAGAAAAAAAGACAAAATCTCTAAGATTAGTATGCGTAGACTAGTGAGTATCTGGTCCATTCTATGAGCGAAATACATTGGCCTCACTCCTCATACAGTGTGGAAGTCAGCTGTTTTTTTTCAATCCACAGGAATGAAACCTTGCCTTTTGTTGAGAAAACATCCTAGAAGAGTTTAGCTGGTATTTCAACGTACAAAATACAGTGACATTTCTCAGGACCTTGATACAAATAGAGGAGTTTCCTTGAGTCAAATAAGTGGACTAGAGCCAATCTGATTCATTCCTGTTGTTTGTGTATGGTTCTCATATTGTCTCAACATAAAGGCAAGAGAAGATGTAAGGGGAAGTCAAGACACTCAACTCTTATTTAATTTCTTTGGGATCTTCATCAACTTATATGTCTATTCTTCAACTTTACTTCAACATTGGATCATGTTGTATCCAATAAAATGAATCCAGAAGACCCTCAACCTCAATGAAAAGCTCTGCCAGAATCAAATAACATGATCAGTGATTTGGGACATTCCTTGACAAAGAAATTTTGCCTAAATTCCTCATAGTTTAGAAGAATTTTGTGGTTATTCCATAGAATTAAGAGATCATTTCATTTTCCATACAAAACAGTGAAATCTTGTCTTTTGTGAGTCTGAATATGCTATTTCAGCAAATCATATTGAGTCCATTCTTTGTAGATGTAGCAGCAAGCACCCCAGCATTCCCAGGGTGGCTGACAGCACAGGTTCTTGGATCTGCTTTGTTAAAGGAAAGCAACTCAAAATGGGTTAACGAGCTTACTTTAATCAGTCAAATATGTATCGTTTACCTAGTTCAGGGGAAAAAGGTCAGCACCCCGAACTTCAGAGTATACAGACAGAATTATCAAGACAGAGACAGATCAAGTAGACAGTTTTCCAAACTGTCCAACCATTACATCCATACCAAAACAACATCTAGGTTTCAAAGCCGGGGGGCCCTGGACAATGGCTTCCCAGAGTTTCATCTGATCAAATCACAGAACACTTCTCAAAGTGAGCCCCCAAAGGAAGCTACACATCAGGGCTTCTATAGCCTTCTCTTGGCTCAGAGAATGTAACAACCTTATTGACCCACTGGCCAATCAAGAAGTATCTACTGAAAAACAAGCCTCCTACCCCAGGCTCCAGGTGCACGTTAGCCTAGGGGCAGGGAAGATCTTTAAAATTTACATTCCCATTACAGTAGACCAAGATCCTGTAGCACCAATGCAATACCCTGTAATGGAATGTGGCTAACGTGCACCTGGCCAAATGGAAAAGGAGGTAGAAAACCTAATATAAATCCTTAAAAGTAAAAACTGGTCTAATGGAAAAAGACTAATTGAAAAATTAACTGAAGAAAACAATTCATTAAAAATTAAAATTAGGCAAGTTGAAGCTAATGACTCTATGAAGTACCAATAATCAGTCAAAATCTAAAGAATTAAAAAAATAGAAGATAATGTAAAGTATATCATTGGAAAAACAACTTACCTGGAAAAGAGATCCAGGAGAGATAATCTAAGAATTATTAGTCTACCAGAAAGCCATGATGGAAAAAAAGAACGTGGACAGTATCTTCCAAGAAATCATTAAGTAAAATGACCCTGAGATCCTAGAACCAGAGGGTAAAATAGTCATTGACAGAATCTACCAAACACCTGAAAGATATACCAAATTGAAAAATCCAGGGAATATTGTAGCCAAATTCCAGAATTATTACATCAAGGAGAAAATACTGCAAGCAACCAGAAAGAAACAATTCAAATATCATTGAACTACAGTCAGGATCACACAAGACCTTGCAGCTTATACGTTAAAAGATCATAGGAATTGGAATATGATATACCATAAGGCAAAGGAGCTTGGACTACAACCAAGGATCAACTAGCCAGTTAGACTGAGTATAATCTTTCTGGCAAGGAGATTGTCATTCAATGAAATAAGGGACTTCCAGACCTTCCTGATGAAAAGGTCAGAGCTTAATGGAAAATTTGATCTCCAAATACAAGAATCAAGAGAGAAATACAAAGGTAAATAGGGAACACACACACACACAATTTGTTATTCAATACTAGCAAACTGTTTGCATCCTTATATGTGAGGATGATAGCTCTTAATGTTGAGAATTGTATAATTATCATGACATTTAAAAGGGATATACATAGATAGAGGGTGTGGGTATAAATTAACTGATGTAATGATAAAAAAACCTAATTAAGGGTTGCAAAGGCATTGTAATGGGAGAAGAGGAAAGGAGGAAGCACAAAAGGGTAAATTATATCAGATAAAGAGGCACAACATATATTATAAGAGAGGGAAAGAAGGGAGGGAAATGAGCATTGTATGAGCTTTAACCTCATCAGTTTTGACTCAAGGAGGGAATAACATATTCAGTTAAGTATAAGTATGTAATGTGAAGAGACACAAAAACTTATTATAGTAAAGGGAAAGAAGGGAGAGGAAGAACACTGTTTGAGAATTACTCTCATCAGATTTGGTTCATGGAGGGAATAACATACTTTGTTAAAGAAAGAAAGAGAGAGAGAGAAAGAAAGAAAGGAAGGAAGGAAGGAAGGAAGGAAGGAAGGAAGGAAGGAAGGAAGGAAGGAAGGAAGGAAGGAAGGAAGGAAGGAAGGAAAGATACAAAGAAACAAAGAAAGAAAAGGGAGAGGGGTTAGAAGGGAAGGAAGAAGTAGGAAGGGAAAAGGGTAAGAAAAGAGAGCGGTGCTGATAGGGAGGGAATATTGAGGGATGCAATGGTCAACAGCTGAGCTCTTCTGAGGAGGGGAAGGGAAAACGGAGGGGGGAGATAGGATGGAAAGAAAGACATAGATAGTAATAATAGCTGAATGTGAATGAGATGAACTCTCCCATAAAACAGAGGTGGGTAGCAGAATGGATTAAAAACCATAATCCTACAATATGTTGTTTACAATAAACACATTTGAAACAGGGGGATACACACAGGGTAAAAGTAAAAGGCTGGAGTAGAATATATTATGCTTCAGCTAAAGTAACAAAAGCAGGGGTAGCAATACTAATCTCAGACAAAGCAAAAGCAAAAACAGATCTAATTAAAACAGGTAAGGAAAGAAACTACATCCTACTAAAATATACCACAGACAATGAAGTAATATCATTGCTAAGCATATATGTACCAAGGGGTATAGCATCCAAATTCCTAGAGGAGAAGTTAAAGGAATTACAGGAAGAAACAAACAGCAAAACTTTACTAGTGGGGAACCTCAACCTCCCCCTATCTAAACTTGATAAATCTAGCCTCAGAACAAGAAAGAACTTAAAGTGAATAGACTTTTAGAGTAGGTAGATATGATAAACTTCTGGAGAAAATTGAATGGGAATAAAAAAAGGAATATACCTTCTACTCAGCAGTACATGGCACATACACAAAAAGTGACCATATACTAGAGCATAAAAACATAATTTTCCAGTGCAAAAGGGCAAAAATATTAAATGCATCCTTTTCAGATCATGATGCAAAAAAGGTTATATGTAATAAAGGGCCATGGAAAGATAGACTAAAAACTAATTGGAAACTAAATAATCTGATGCTAAAGAATGAGTGGGTCAAACAACAAATCATAGAAACAATCAGTAACTTCATTCAAGAGAATGACAATAATAAGACAACATACCAAAACTTGTGGGATGCAATGAAAGCAATTCTTTAGGGGAAGCTTTATATCTCTGAAGACTTATGTGAATAAAATACAGAAAAAGGAGACCAATGAATTGGACATGCAACTGAAAAAGCTAGAAAAATAACAAATTGAAAATCCCCAATTAAATACTAAATTAGAAATACTGAAAACCAAAAGAGAGATTAATAAAATTTAAATTAAGAAAACTATTGAACTAATAAATAAAACTAAGAGCTGGTTTTATGAAAAAATCAATAAAATTGATAAATCTTTAGTCCATTTGATTTAAAAAAAGAAAGAAGAAAACCAAATTACTAGTATCAAAAATAAAAAGGGTGAATCAACCTCCAATGAAGAGGAAATTAAAACAATAATTAGGAATTATTTTGTTCAATTGTATGCCCATAAATTTGACAATCTTAGTGAAATGGATGGATATTTACAAAAACATAAATTGCCCAGATTAACAGAAGAGGAAGTAAAATACTTAAATAACCCCATCTCAGAAAAAGAAATTGAACAAGCCATCAATGAACTCCCTAGGAAAAAATATCCATGGCCAGATGGATTACAGATGAATTCTATCAAATATTTAAAGAACAATTAATTCCAATACTTCATAGGTTATTTGGAAAATTTGTTAAAGAAGGAGTCCTACCAAATTCTTTTTATGATACAAATATGGCACTGATACCTAAATAGAGAAAAACCAAAACAAAGGACATTTTAGACCAATTCTCCTAATGAATATAGATGCAAAAATTTTAAATAAAATATTAAAAAATTACAGGAACTTATCATGAGAATAATACACTTTGATCAGCTAGGATTTATTTCAGGAATGCAAGACTGGTTCAATATTAGCAAAACTATCTGATCATATCCACAACAAAACTAGTAGAAAGCATATGATTATTTCAAAAGATGCAGAAAAAGCTTTTTTTTTTTTTTACAAAATACAATACCCATTCTCATTAAAAACACTAGAACAAATAGGAATGAATGAGGTCTTCCTTGAAATGATAAGTAGCATCTATCTAAAATCATCAGAGAGTATTATAATTAATGGGTATAAGCTCGAAGCATTTCTAATAAGATTGAGGGTGAAACATGGATGTCCACTATCACCCCTGTCATTCAATTTGGTACTAGAAATATTAGCTGTAGCAATAAGAGAAGAAAAACAAACTGAAGGAATTAGAATAGGCAAAGAAGAAACTAAGTTATCACTCTTTGCAGATGATATGGTGATATACTTAGAGAGTCCTAGAGAATCAAGTAAAAAAAGATTGGAAATAATAAATTTGACAAAGTTGCAGGATATAAAATAAACCCACATAAATCTTCAGAATTCCTATATATTTCTAATAAATCCCAACAACAAGAGATAGAAAGAGAAATTCCATTCAAAGTTACTGTAGACATTATAAAATATTTGGGAGTCTACTTGCCCAAACAAACCTAGGAGCTATATGAACACAATTACAAAAACTTTTCACACAAATAAAGTCAGATCTAAATAATTGGAAAAACATCAGTTGCTCATGGTTAGGTCGAGTTAATATTAAAAAATGATAATTTTATCTAAATTAATTTACATATTTAGTGTCATACCAAACTACTGAAAAATTATTTTGTAGAGCTAGATAAAACAATAACAAAATTCATCTGGAAGAACAAATGGCCCAGAATATCAAGGGAATTAATTAAAAGAAATGCTAGGGAAGGTGGCCAGATTTTAAACTGTATTATAAAGCAGCAGTCATCAAAACTACTTGGCACTGTTTAAGAAATAGAGTTGTGGATCAGTGGAATAGGTTAGGTATACAAGACACAGTAGTCAATGACTATAGTAATCTACTGTTTGATAAACCCAAAGACTCCATCTTCTGGAATAAAAACTCACTATTTGACAAAAGCTTCTTGGAAAACTGGAAAAATAGTATGGCAGAAACTGGGCATAGACCAGTATCTTACACTGTATACCAAAATAAAGTCTAAATGGGTGCACGATCTAGATATAAAGGCTGATACTATAAGCAATCTGGGAGAGCAAGGGAAGTCTACTCATATTTATGGAGAAGGGAAGAATTTATGACCAAACAAGAGATAGAGAGCATTACAAAATGCACAATGAATAATTTTTATTACATTGAATTGAATTTTTTCTGTATGAACAAAGCCAATGCAACCAAGATTAGGAGGAAAGCAGCAAATTCAGACAGAATGTTATAATTAGTATCTCCGATAAAGGTCTCCTTTCTAAAATATACAGAGAAATGAGGCAAATATGTAATTATGCGAATTCATTCCCTAATTGATAAATGGTCAAAGGATAAGAACAGGCAGTTTTCAGAGGAAGAAATTAAAGATATCTATAATCACATGAAAAAATGCTCTAAATCACTATTCATTAGGGAGATGCAAACCAAAACAACTCTTAGGTACCACACCTCACTTGTCACTTTGACTAACATGACAAAACAGGAAAATGATCAATACTAGAGAAGATGTGGGAAAATTGGAACACTGATACATTGTTAGTGGAGCTGTGAACTGATCCAACCATTCTGGAGAGAATTTTGGAACTATGCCCAAAGGGTTATAACAATATGACTACCCTTTGACCCAGCAATACCACTTCTAGGGCTGTATCCCAAAGAGATCATACAAATGGGAGGAGGATTCATATGTACAAAAATTTTGATAGCAGCTTTTTTTTGTGTTGGAAAAGAATTGGAAATCAAGGGGATGCTTTTCAATTGGGGAATGGCTGAACAGTATATGAATGTAATGGATTAATATTGTGCTATAAGAAATGTGGAGCAGACCAACTTCATAATAACCTGGAGAGACTTATATAAACTGTTGCTGAGTAAGAGGAACAGAACCAGGGTGATGCCTAACTTTGGTAGACTGTGCTCTTCTCATCAATGCAAAGTTATAAGGCAACTTCAAAAGACTCATTTTGGAAAAGCCTATTCACATCCAGGGAAAGAATTACGAAGTGTTAATGCAGATTGAGACAAACTACTTGTTCTCTCTTTTTTGCTTTGTTTTGCTTCTTCTTTCTTGTGGTTCATTCCTTTGGTTATAATTCTTCTTTACAAGTTGACTAATGTTTAATGTGAAGTTATATGTAGAACCTATATCGAATTGCATGCCACCTTGCTGGGGGAGGGGGAAGGAAAGGGGGGGAGAGAAAATTTGGAATTCAAAAACTTGTTGAACTGTATGTTATAAACTAAAAGTAAATACATTTAAAAGAAAAAAATTCAAATATCTCAGAGCTGTAGTCAAGATAACACAAGATTTAGCAGCTTCCATGTTAAAGGCGAATATGACTTTGGAATATGATATATTCCAGAAGGCAAAGGAACTAGGATTATAAGAATCACCTACCCATCAAAAGGGAGTATAGTCCTTCAGGAGGAAAAACAATGTTCAATGAAATAGAGGATTTTCAAGCTTTCTTAATGAAAAGACCAGAGGTGGATAGAAAATTTGGCTTTCAAATACAAGAATCAAGAGAAGCATAAAAAGGTAAACAGGAAAGGAAAAAATCCTAAGTGACTTAATAATATTAAATTGTTTACATTCTAACATAGTAAGATTATACTTACAACTCTCAAGAACTTTCTCATTACTAGGGCAGTTAGAAGGAGTATACATAGACAGAGGGCACAGGTGTGCTTTGAATATGATGGGGATGATAACTAAAAGAATAAAAGTTAAGTGGTAAGAAAGAAGAATGCACTGTGAGATAGGGGAAAGGGCAAAATAATCTCACATAAAACAGGCCTGAAAGAGCTTTTACGATGGAGGGGAGTGTGAGGGAATACTTAAACCTTATTCTCATCAGAATTGGCTAAAAGAGGGAATAATATAGACACTTAGTTGAGTATAGAGATCTATCTTACTCAATAGGAAAATAGCAGGGGAAGGGGATAAGAGAAGGGATGGGACTGATAGAAGGGAGGCTGATTTGGGGGAGGCAGTAGTAAGAAGCAAAACAACTTTTGATGATGGACAGGGTGAAAGGAGAAAGAGGAGGAGGATAAATGGGGGAAAATAGTATGGAGAAAATCACACAATTAGTAATCATAATTGTGAAAAAAAATTTACAACAAGTTTCTCTGATAAAAGTCTCATGCCTCAGATATATAGTCATTCTCCTATTGATAAATGGTCAATGGATATAAGCATGAAATTTTCAGATGAAGTAATCAAAGCTATTTATAGTAATATGAAAAAAAATGCTCTAAATCACTATTGATTAGAGAAATGGAAGAATCCAGGAACATAACTGAACATAATTAAAAAATAATTTTTTATTACAAATAAATTTAAATAAATATATAAATTTAAGTAATTTGAAAAACAACTATTCATGGGTGGCTCAAGCTAATATAATACAAATGACAATATTGATCTACTTATTCAGTGCTATCCCCATTAAATTACCAAAAAAAATATTTTATTGAGCTAGAAAAAATAATAACAAAATTCATTTGGAAGAACAAAAGGTTTTTATATCAATATCAAAGGAATTAATGAACTGAAAAAATGAAGGTCTAGCAATACCAGATCTTAAACTGTAATATAATGTGGTAATGATGAAAACTATCTGGTAATGATTAACAAATAGAATGGTGGATCAGTGGAATAGAGTAGATATGATGGGGTTCAGGGGGTCCAGGAACCCCAATAACCAGAGTCCCTGGAAAGCAATCTGGAATGAATTCACAGACTCAAGCATTCTTTAAGTCAAGGTGGCAAAGATTTATTGTTACACTATACATTGGGCGAGAGTTCTTAGGGGACCTGCAACCCTAAAGGGGTACAGCTAAAGTTTACATAGCATAAACTATGGTGAAACCTGTGCCAAACATGCTGGGTGAGTCAGGGTGGAATTAGGGAGTGGTTAAGGAGTGGTCAGTTCTTAAAGGACCATGGACTTTTAATATCTACTGAGCAGATTGCCCAGTATTGCCCAGAATTCACCAAGAAATAGCCTGAGGGGGTGCTGCATGGAGGTGTGGTTTTAGACTTGAAGTCACTTAACCATAAGGTCTGACAAAGCTGTCACCCATCAATGTTATATTCGACAAGATGGATCTTGGGAGTTTACATATGTCCCAAGCCTAAGGCATACATAAGGAGGGATTCAGGATGTATATGACCCCAATTGCTTAAAAAAAAGAAAATGCTTAAGTAACTTGCTCAAGGTTACAAGACCAGTTATTTCTGGGTGTGGTACTAAGTATCTGAGTCAGGACTGATCCCTAGCTCAACCCAACACTGGAGCCAGTGCTCTTACTCACTGAGCCACCTGGCTGCCCATGCTTCTAGACAATCTAGTGGAGTTTTCACTTGTTGCTGTATCAGGAGGAGATAAGCATTTGGCTGGGGCCTAGTCATAAATTATTGCTAGGCATAGGCCAGGGGGAGGGGAGAAATGGGCAGAGATTATGCTCTGAGGCTGGGGAGTAATGTGATTTTGGAACTGGATGTGATTTTGGAACTGGGGTCCAAGCACAGGCACCCCAACACCCCATCAGATACACAATACACAGCAGTAATCTTTTCCAAGGAAACCCCTTGGGCAGTATTGACATTTTATGGTCCCCTGGGTCACTAAGAGTGGAACACGATTAAATAGCAACAAGTGGTTCAGGTTGACGTTTTCCTTTTGGTAGCTCTACCTGGGGCAGGTCCCTGAACCTGTCTGTCATTTCAACCATTTTCCTCATCTGCAATATAGGGATTACACTTGGCAGCCCTTTGTATCCCACCAGGTGGTTCTGTAAATCAAATCGGGTGACCAAAGGAAAGAGGTCTGGATTAAAAAATGAGGTCTGGTAAAGTCTTTGCCAGGGTGTGACGCTAGCAATGGCCCAGCAGACAAGCGCGACAGACCAGAGGCTCCGGCACAGCCCACCTAGCCCAAGTCACCGAGCTGCGCCGCTTCTAGCAGGGGCCACTCTGGACCCCGCACCGCCCCCGCGCTCTCGCGTGGCTCTCTGCTCTTGGCCAGCATCTGAATTCGAGTGCTTGCATTTGCGCCTGCGCCCGGAAGATACCCGGACTGGAGCAGCGCGCGGGCGGGGATGCAGGACGTCCTAGGCCAGGAGCAGGACTGCAGTATGGAGGGCGAGAAGACGTCGGCGATGCTCTCGGGGTTCATGTTTAGCGCCCTCGCTTTCCAGCACCTTAACTCCAACGCTGACTCGGTGAGGCCAAGAAGAAATAAATGAAGCACGGACGGGGGAGGGAGCGCCGAGCGGGAGGTGGAAGTGGGGAGCGGGGAGCGGGGAGGGGAAGGGCGGGGTCCAGCTGCTCCCTCCAGACAGCTACCTTTCTCATCTTCTCACGCATTTATTTAATTCTTTTTGGTGCCAGCCCAGTGCTATGGGGGACGTGCGAGAAGGATCCTCCTCTGTGGCATTAAACTCAAAACAGAAACCAAGGGCTCTGAACTGAACAGGGGCGTCCCCGGGGGCCTCTTATTGACTTAGAACACCACACATCCTCTCTGTTTTATTGTATTTTTATTTATATTTTAAAAACATTTCCCAGTTATATTTTAATCTGGTTCGGGCTGCAGTTGGGGAGTGTTGGCGGCGGCACTGCGGCTCACAGCCCCCTACACCCTTAGTGATTTATTGGACTTGTCGTTTTATTATTCATTTTACTAACACTTTCTCGCTCCGCCCTTCCCCAGACCCCAAAAAAGAAAGGAATGAAGAAAAAAATTCTCTGTCAAGTGAAATAGCCTGCTTTGCCCATATCCAAAAATGTATGTCTCATTTTGCATCTCAGTCTCGAGGATGGGTAGCATACATCATCATTGGTCCTCTGGAATTGTGGACATTGCCTTATCAGGAATAAAAGTTGCCCTTCAAAGTTATTTTTCTTTATAATGATGTCATTGCATAAGTGATTCTCCTCCTCATCACATCGCTCTTGACTGGTTTCTCAAAGTCTCCACTTTCATTTATACATATGCCATAATTTATTCAGCCCTTATCAAATTGCCCAGCACCCCCTTAGTTTCTGCTTCCTTGCCACAAGCCACTACTTCTTCTTCTTCAGATTATTGGGTATTCACAGTTTAGTGACTTTGGGGGCATGTTTTTAAATTCCTTTTCATAATAGCTGGACCAACCCACAGCCCTACCCAATAATATATGTTTGCCCATTTTTCTGTAGCCCCTCCAACATTTGTCATTATCCAATTTTATCATCTTTGCTAGTCTGTGCCAACGAGGTGGACTGTCAGGTGCTTTAATTTCTGTTGCTCCACTTGTAGATTTGGAGTGTTGGGTTTTTTTTTTCCTTATGGCCATTGATGCCTTGGATTTCTGCCTCTGAAAACTGCTTCCTTGCATCTACTGACCTTTTATCAGTTGGTGAATCGCTCTTACCTCACCTTTTCCTTAGTCTTTCAAAAGAAAGTAACTGAAGAGCATCACTTGCATTGTCTCTCCCTTAGAGGGATTATTCTTGGAAGCAGTCCAGAACACTTGAGACTGGAAGTTAGACATCCTGAGTGCTACCTGTTTTTTGGTCTATTGTGAAATGAAGAAAATAAATGCTAAAAAATAAAACTAAGCAACTTGGCAGTATTGTAAAACACTAGACATTTTATAAGGATGACAGAAATTGTAGACCTGTACATTTATTTTAAATCTCCAGAGCATGTATACCTCCCTGATTTTTTTTTTAAAAAGTACGATTGTGAAAAAAATTTGTAACCCATTTAAAGTAACCCTTCCCTTTAGACAGCACATTTCTCCCTATATCACTATCTCTTCCCTTCTTCAGTCCAGATAGATTAATTTCCTAAAACACTGACTTAATCTCGTCATACCCACTTCTCTTCTAACTTTGATTTTTAGGTCAAGGGTACTACCATCCTTCCATTCAACCCAGGTTTGAAACTTAAGAACCATCCTTGACTATTTATCCTTCCTCACCCAGAAAATCTGAATTTTGCCAAGTCTTGTGAGAGATGATGTGGTTATAGAAGCAATACTCATATGTCTAATTTTAATGGCAAATTATAATTGGCCCAGGAGAAGAGATTCTTTCCGTTGGAGAGGTGGGGGACTATGGGTTCAGAATGTTGTGTGTGCTGTTACCGAATCAGTTACTTTTCTGTAACTTTTTCTTTGTTTCCAGGAAAAGCTCACTGGGGAGGTGGACAGAAAGGGGTGTGACTGGAAATGACTGATTTTAGAACAAAGGATAATCACAATTTTTTTTTGTCCACCTCCCTCCCCCCAGCTAGTTCAGGACTTCTTTGCAAGACTGCTTATAGAACAGTAGCTTTCTGATTTGTTCTTCATGGCTCAGGGCTTTCTCCTCTCCACTTCATCCAGCATAGGTGTGACCATTACACTCTGATACTCAAAAAGTTTCAGTGATCTAGAATCAAAAACAAATTCCTCAGTTTGACATATTCATACACAATAAAACTCTTGCTTCTGCCTTCCTTTTCAGATTTATTACACATTTCTCCCCTCCGTGCAAACTTCTTCTAGTCAAACTGTCCTATTTGCAGTTCTTCTAAACGTTCTATTTGCTGTCTTCATGCCTTTTTATCAGCTGTCCCCTGTTGCTTAGAATTCACTCCTTCCTTACCTGCCTCTCAGAATCCCTAGTGAGCTTCACAGCTCAGCTCCTACATGAGGCCTTTCTCTACCCACCTCCACCCCTCCAGCTACTAGTTCTCCCTCTTCTACTGCCCCAATTTTATTTCCCATTTATTTGCCCTTTAAAGTTGTGGACTGGATTTTTTTTTGTATAATTCCCTAACTTAGCACAAAGTAGCCACTTGTTGATTGATATGCCTCAACAACCTCCATTGAATCCTCATTACCTGGAGAATAAAGTCCCAACTCCTTCTCCATTCAGGTCTCTTGAAGCTTATCCTACCTATATGCCAGAAACTTTCCCCTCTGGCCAGACTAGTTATCTTACTATCTTCTGAACCTAACATACTCATTCCCAATTCCAAACCTTAACACATACAGTTTCTCCTACCAGGAATGTCCTTTTCCTCATTAGACTGTGAACTTCTTGAGAGCAGAGACTGTTGTTTTTAACCTTTCTTTGTATTCTTGGCACTTGGTAGGCATGTGATCTGATTCATTTGATACAGTGATAAATGCCAGTTGATTGACTAAATCCTACCTTCAGAGTTCAGCTTATGCCTATGGTTCATTCATTCAGTAAACATGAAGAGTTTACTATACGCAAGCACTGTGCTATATGAAAAGGAAAATCAGTTAGTAGTGATTACTTTGATTTTAGTTTGATTGTAGGATTAAGTTCCTTTCTTTAGGAAAAGCTAGCCCTAACAGCTAAGCCAGCCTAACATAGATATTCTCTTAAGTCTAGGTTACCTATAGCTTTAGTAAATAAGTAGATTGATAAGACTTTAGCATTTAGTAGCCAACAATTTAGAGTTAGACATATATCTTTGTAGGAATAAAATAATCAAAGGACTGACTCTAAGGACTAACTTCCCCATTCTGGCAGCTGGAGAAAAGGGGGTTGACTAAAAATTAAGTTACATTTTCCAATCTTAGTGGATAAGTTTTTTGTTTTCCTTTAGTTAGATGTTAAGTCTAAGTTGAGTAATGAAATCTTTAAGGTTGGCAACTGGAAGAGGGGAGAAGGGGGTGGGGGTAGTGTTGGGTGGTGTGTGACTGCTAACTACACACCACATACTTCTTTATCGCAGTAAGCTTTCTGGTTACAAAAAGGCATTGCCTGTAGAGCAAGGACTTCTGGGATAATCTCACTTTTAGAATTTGGATTAAGAAAGCCTGGCAAAAACAAACTGGTCAGATGACCTGACTTGTGCAGTCGAATTTTTGTTCAAAAACAAATTTCCTTTTTTTTGTAATTCCTCTTCTGTGTTATAAAAATAATCTTTTAAAATCATTCTGTTGTCACTAATTACTGAAGAATTAGTTGACCTGATTTAATGGTAACTTGCTAGCCTTGCTATTAAATAATTTTCACTCAGAAACTTTGTACCTCAGGATTATTTTTTATTTCAGATAATTAATTTTAATAGCTAGGTGCTAGGTATTTATAAAGACAACAAAAAGAATACCCTGTCTTCAAAGAACTTATATTCTAGTGGGGTATACAGCATGTAAACAGAAATAATTTCAAGGTAATTTATGGAGGGAGGGAGGGAATGCTATCAACTAGGGGGATCAGGAAAGGGTTCACAAAGGAAGTGGCCCCTTAGATAAGTAGAGAAGTAAGCTAAGCATTCTAAAAGGCATAAAAAATAGATTGCTCATGGACATGCAGTTGAGAGATGGCCTATTAAGTTCAGGGAATATAGAGTAGGCCATTTAGGCTAGTATATAAATGTGTATGACATAGATCTGGAAAGTTCGGCTGGAGCCAAACTGAAGGGTTTTAAATGCCACCTTGAGTTGGTATTTTATCTTTTAGGCAATGGAAAATCATTGGAAATGTCTGAGCATGGCCTAGCATGATTAGATTTGTGATTTGGGAAGATTATTTGGGCAGCTGTGGGAATGGGTTGGAAAAGAGAAGGAACAAAGGAATACAGGGAGGAGGTTGATTAAGTTATGCAACTGTCCATGCAACTAGGCAATAATTCAGATACAAAATTGGACTGGGACAACTTAAGGGGGAAAAAGAATAAGAATATGAAAGATGTTGATATAGAACTGAAAAGACTGAGCAATGGATTAGAGACTTAAGGGGTGGCGGAGAGAGTCATTGAACCCCAGTTTTCAAGCTTGACTGACAAGAAATTTGGTGACACCTTCAAGAGAAATAGGGAAGTTTGGAGAAAGGGGAGGTTAAAGGGGGAGAAAATTGGGTTTGTTTTGGTTATATTGAGTTTAGGTTACCTAAGATGTCCAGGAAGGCAGTTAGTAAAATAAGACTGGAATTCAGGAGAAAGATTTGGACTGAGTATGCATCTATTCACAAATCATCTGTATAAAGATGATGTTTTGAACCCAAGGGGGCTGATAAGATAACAGAAAGTAGAAGGCTAAGGACAGTACTTTGGGGCATCCTCATGATTAGGGGGAAAGAGATAAATGATAATCCCCAGTAATACAATCCATGTTAATCTTCCCCTTATGACAGTTTTTATAATACTTTGCTATACTGTTCATTTTGACATATTGTCTTCTGTTACAAACTAATTCATACCTTCTCTCCAAGTAGGCCAAGTGAGGTGCTTTTTTGTGTTCTAAATCTTTAGTATCCTGCATATTGTAGGTGCTCAGGTTTGAAATTAATTAATGAATAAAGACACAGTAAGTGTTTTTGTTTCATATATTGTTTCTTTTTTGTACCCCTCTAGGAAGGTTTTCTACTTGGGGAAATGAGAGGTCAATCAAAGAACAGCATTATAGACTCTCAGTTGAGCGATGTTGAAGTTGTTTTTACAGTTGGTGAGTCTATATACTATGTGTTATCTGTGTGTCCAATCAGTATAAATGTTCTTTGAAAATATTTTGAAAATAATTAAAAACAAAACTTTTTAATGGAGATTGCAGATAAAATGAATGTACTCCATTCATCATCTAAAAGTATTAGGCAGAACTTGGCTAAAGTAGGAAAAAACTGAGGACAAGCTGTAGGGTTAATGGAATATAAGGAATGTAAGATCTTCTCTGTCCATTAATAGGCCTACTGACCACATGTGTTCCCTTTTTTCTTGGGGACACGGGCTGTATTCCCAGGTCTAAAGGTATACAGTTATTTCAATCACAGATGTTCTGCTGCTTTGAGCTCCGACCCAGTTCACAGCTGTGACACATCCTGAGTCACATAGATCCCATATATTGCCTTGGAGGAGGAACTTTTTTAGGGGAGAGCCTGCTTAAGAGGAGGCTTGCTTGCTAGAAGGCTTTCACACCTTTTGATACTAAGCCAATTAGGCACTGAGTATATTCTGGGAGGTTGGTATTTTGCTTTGGGGCTCACTCATGAGAAGAATGTTTCTTTGTAATTTGGCCAGAGACTCTGGGTAGCCATTGTTAAGGGTCCCCCTGACTTTGTGAACCCAGATATTAGCACTCCTTGGTCTGGTGATTAGGTATCTATTACTTTGTTTAGACAGTTGAAGCCCTGTCTATTGGATTCTTTCTTGGATACTGTAAGACAAATAAATGCAGCACACAGGAGGGCTGCTAGGACAGGTTCACTCTTGCTTTGGTCACACAGGAAAGACACTAAGAAGGGGTTAATAAATAATCTTATTCTAGTCTAGTTTCTCAGAAGAGGATTGCTGATCATGGGAGGACAAACTCCTACAGCATTCCCTAATCACCCTTCTCGCAGGGGCCAGTGAGAAGGGGGGAAATTACCCCTACATCTTGATGGGATCAGTCAAGATAGGCACTACTTGTGCATCCCCTAAGTCCCCATGAGCCTCAGTGGGTATCAGTTGAGGCAAACACAGATTCCCCCCAAGCCTTGATGGGGGCTGATCAAGGCACACACAGCATTTGCACATTCAACTCTAAGGTTCCCCCTAAGCCTCAATGGGGGCCAATTGAGTCACACGCAGCATTCATGCATTCAACCCTAAGGTTCCCCATTCACTGACCACCTGTTTTATAGGGGCAACAGACAAAGAAGGCATATTGCCAACAATAGTCTCACAAGTTTACATCACCCCATCCCTGTATCTCACTGCACAGTCGCAGTGGATGTTTATATTATTTATCATTATATAATGCTGCACAGGCATGGTGGAGATGATGAGGGATGGCTCCCAGTAGGTTTGGCAGGAACTCTGATCTTATCTAAGACCAGAACCTGCTATTCAGTCTGGAAAGAATTCAGTTCAGCCTTACTTGGAGTCAGAGTTGAAGAAGTTTATTATACGCTTTACAGCAGGCAAGGATCCTTAGGGGACCTGCAAGTGAAAGGGGGAACAGGCTTTTACTTTTAAAGGGTAGGGCTGCCATTTTCAGGGCTGACTGGATGGATGTAAGGGAACCAAGGCTAACTTGTGACTTCAGTGCATAGATAAAAAGTTAGGGCGGACTGAGAGGAACTTGTGACTTCAGTGCATAGATAGTTTAACTTGGAGATAAGATTTGGGCCAGACAGGAAGCAAGGACAAAGGAGACACAAGTTGTTGCCTAGGCAGAATGTGGATAGGGGGAAGGGGCAGAGTTTGAGGCTGGGAAAGGGAAAACGTGATTTTTTTGCAAATTGCTATTACAATTTTACAATACAAATTGCAGTTACAATTGTACAAACCGGTTTTACAAATTGATGTTACCGACTGATGTTGCCAATTGGTTTTACAAATTGCTGTTACACATATAGATACCAAGCACCCCAAGCACCCCATCATTCCCACCTTAAACAGATGACACCTGAATTCATTTGAGGGCACAGGACGATGGTCTCAGCTTCCCGAGCTACTTCTCGCTGGGGAGGGGCGTAGAGCTGTCCCTGCCTCTCAGGGTATCATCCTTCAAGGGTTGGGGTCCTTGGCCAATGTCCGGAATTTGGCCAACACCAGGTCCAAGGGGTGATGGGTAGTGACTTCAGGCAACGGTTGGTACTCAGCCTGTGCGATCATCTGCCAGTGGAAAGCACTGAGCCTAGAAGAGGCAAACTTAGCAAAGAGGTTAAGCAGACAAGGACCAAAAATGAAATAGGAGTGGGACCGGGAAAGGGGCCAATATAGGGAAAAGCCAGAACCACCATGAGGAAGAGGAGGAACCTGGTGCACTAAGGGTTTCATGAATTTCTTCCATCCAATTGGCCTTTTCCAGTGTATTTTTGATGCGGAGTTCTACCTGTCAAGAATTATTGATATACATGCAGCAGAAGGTGTTAGCTAGGGCACAGACGCCTCCATTAGAGGCTAGCAGATAATCTAAGGCTATACGATTGTCCAGGACCACATTGGCCAGGGAATCCAGAGACTGCTGGATCTCCCGAAGGCTAAATGCAGTCTCGGTTGCCAAATGATGCAAGGACTCAGCCTGAGATGTCACCTGCAAGTGAAGGGTGCTAAGCCTGAAAGTTTCCAGTAATCTAACACGAAAGAGCTCAATCTTTTACTGAATCCTTGCTCTGATCATAGAAACCTGCTATAGAAGGACCTGTGACATTCCAAATATGACAGGATAAGACATCCTTGATTCTGTTTAAATTCAGGTTAGTTACAGATATCCAACCAGGCAGTATCCATTCCACCTCAAAGCTAGACTCAGGAATAGGTAGGGAACATTCCTTTTCAAAGGAACCCCATGGGTAAACTGAGCCAGGAGGGATCCCATCCCAGATGGAGGCTAAGATTGTCCCTCCAGCCTTTACCAAATGCAGACTTCCACCTGTCCACAGTACAAGATCACATTTCCTCTGAGTAGCTTGTGGCATTTTTCTCTCAGATACTGATTTAATGCAGATAACTATACCCAAATTCAAACTCATAATAAAATTTAGTTATGGTCCCAAATGCCTTTTACCTTAAACCACAAGCCTCACCAATCACAGCTTAGAGCCAGTTATAATTATTTCTATTCTCTTGTAGCTGCAATAAGCAATAAAGATTTATCAGGTTCCACAACTGTAAGGAATTCCATTTACCATCTTTCCTTCTGAAATCTAAAAGCCAATTGATAAAAATCCTTTTTAATCCTGGCAATTTTTAGCAAGTTAGGTTCATTTAAAAACTACATGACTGAAAAAAGTTCTTTTCCCAATGACCTTGCTTAACAGAGATAGTTTCCAGGGGATTTGGTAGTTTTACAACATTGTAAATGCAGGAGTGAATGGGGGAAGGGCTAATAATGATGCCCCTGTTTAGCCAATTCTCATACAAGCAGGAGGACTGTTCTGACTGGGCAGAACTAGTCAGGATAAAGTTGTCACAGTTATAGGTTTTAGCATTAAAACAGTAGCCCAACAACTTAGTTAAGAGTCTTACAATTTTAAACAATCTTGACTGAAACTTCCTTTTAAACAAAGACAGACTTGGAAGCTTCTGATTTCCCAAATTGCAATATTCCAAAACTTTAAGAGAAACTGCTTCTCATACAGCATAGATAGTACAGCTGTTTACCAGTAACAATATCATAAACAATTATCATGTTCTTAAATTTGAACTTTGAAATAAAAACAAATGAATTACCAATCTGATGACCTTAAAACTCGACATGAAGTTACACAAAACAAAAATCTTTTTTTTTAAGCCATACAACCAATCAACTTATCACCAGAAATCAATTACATTCAGGAATCTCACATAGATGGTGAATGTGGTGATCCATAAACCTTCAAATTACCATAATTACATTCTTATATGAAGCAAGCTTGAAAACTACATCCCTATATTTTTCTTTCCCTTTTTTCAGGAGTTCTTATTTGCTCAATAAGAATTCTACAAAAATACCTTTCCAATTCACTGTGCAGGGAATCATTCATTTCATCATTAGAAATGTGGGAACTATAACTTTAAATCACTGTATATTTCCAGAATAGCCAAAAAGTTAAATGGACAATCAGCTATCACAGTAAATATCAGCAGTATTATTATTACTTGTTTGTATCCCAAATACAAGAGCTTTAAACCATCAGATATTGTAATATAAAAAATCCAATTCACATGAAATAAACATTAAAACATAAGGTTAGCAGAACTAATAAAAGCAACATAGCTAGTTTTACACAAATTTTTCTCCATCTTTTAGTTTCAACAAAATTCAGATTGAAAACTGCTTTCTGTCACTCAATTAATACAGTATAAGAGGATTTTACAATTTAGAGATACCATAATAACACAATGACATTCTGACATTAATTGCATTTCCAATTCATCACATGCAAAAATTATTGATAGAAAATTAGGCTTACCAAGTGCAGAGGCTTTTCTCCTCTCCCCACAGTTGCAGAGCTTGGTTGTGGACCCAGGGGTTTGAAAGGAGAGAGGGTCATCTGCATGCTTAGAGTTGTGGATTTCAGGGTACCCAGGGGCCCAGGGCTGTTGCCAGGGGAGCCCTTGATATAGCTGCTATGTCTCCCCCTCTCTTTTTCTTTTTCAAGTGGGGGAGGGTAACTCAAATTCCCTACTCCTCTTCAGCACTCTCTTTCCTTATCTGATCTGGTGAGACAGGCTTTAACAAAATCTGCTCAAATGTTTTTAGCTGTTTTAACTTTTACTCCAATAAATTTTATTTGTCCACTCCTTAGAAACTTCTTTTAAAGTGATAGCTTTGACTTCTCTAGCAAGGGGAGGTGGAGTGGCGCCTACTTCCTTACCCCAGTTCTAGAGAGCCCAAAAACCTCACTTTTCTGACCAGATCTTAGAAAATATTCCAATTTGCCTAAATGCCAAATAGTAAAATGAATTCTGACTTATCTTTAGCATCAAATTAGGAGTGACACTTTTAAAAAATGACCAGAATGCATTCAGTTGCCTTTTAGTTTTATTCTGTTA
This sequence comes from Petaurus breviceps papuanus, assembly GCF_028583685.1. NCBI lineage: Eukaryota > Metazoa > Chordata > Mammalia > Diprotodontia > Petauridae > Petaurus > Petaurus breviceps. The sequence goes on along the minus strand of NW_027187113.1, from coordinate 431,860 downwards.
CACAAAACTTTCTTCTTTTAGGTGAGGCAGGAAATAGTTAAATGTTGGTCTGCCTGCCTCTTTGATCTGAGGTAGAATATTCCCTCCCTTTCTTATCACCTTCTCCTCACTCCACTTGGCCAGAGTGGAATGAAGAGGAGGAGATTCTTAAACTTTTAAAGATCTTAAAACTTCTGTTCACAAACAAGACAATATTTTGCTCTCTTTCTCTCTCTCTCCAGCCTGCATTCAGCATCAGGGGAAAGGAGGAGGAAGGAAAGAGATATCAGCATTTCAAAGGAATGTCCTGCAGTCCAACTGCAGTTTAAAGCTTAGAGGTGTCAGATTACTGACACACACTCATTCACACAGAAACAAAGACAGAGAGAGAAAAACTGACAGGAAGATTCAAAAAGCTCACAGAGGATTTCTGAAACCCTTGGCACAAACTACGTTGGCTTGGCCCCCAGATAGATGCCAATGGGGGGGGGGGCAGGTAAAATTGCTTTGAGATAACCTAGGCACAGATCCCCAAGTGTAGGGGGAAGCTGGCCCATCCTTTCTACTTGAGGTCTTGAAGACCAAGGTTTTTTTTTTCAGTTGTACAAAAGATATTCCAGAGGTGAGTCATGGGGTATGGAGTGAGACTGACCCATCCTTTCTTGTGCCCCTGAACCAGAGTCTTTGCAGTCCGCTTTTCTCTGAGGTCTCACGAGAAAAGCCTTGCCTAAAAAAATATATGTGTATATTTCTTAGACGTGTAGACATTTGTTCCTAGACAGGGCATCCCTGTCCCTGTGGGATGTGTCACGGGTCTATTAAAAAATAGACTGGATTCTGGTCTGCCCAGACCAAAACTGTCCAATCAAGCCTTCCTAGGTACTTGAATGGAAAACCCGCCGTACAGGACGAGAGGGAAGAGGTAAAGGGAGTTTACCAGAACTCCAAGAAAGCTTGAGACCACAGACTTTCCTCCTACCTGGCACGCCAAAATGATGAGGGATGGCTCCCATTAGGTTTGGCAGGAACTCTGATCTTATCTAAGACCAGAACCTGTGATTCAGTCTGGAAAGAATTCAGCTCAGCCTTACCTGGAGTCAGAGTTGAAAAAGTTTATTATACGCTTTACAGCAGGCAAGGATCCTTAGGGGACCTGCAAGTGAAAGGGGGCACAGGCTTTTACTTTTAAAGGGTAGGGCTGCCATTGTCAGGGCTGACTGGATGGATGTAAGGGAACCAAGGCTAACTTGTGACTGCAGTGCATAGATAGTTTAACTTGGAGATGAGATTTGGGCCAGATAGGAAGCAGGGACAAAGGAGTCACAAGTTCTTGCTTAGGCAGAGTGCGGATAGGGGGAAGGGGCAGAGTTTGAGGCTGGGAAAGGGAAAACATGATTTTTTTGCAAATTGCTATTACAATTTTACAATACTAATTGCAGTTACAATTGTACAAACTGGTTTTACAAATTGATGTTACAGACTGATGTTGCCAATTGGTTTTATAAATTGCTGTTGCAGATATAGATCCCAAGCACCCCATCAGAGATGTTTTGAACCATAGTTATGGGAACTCATATCTAATACCTTGGAACAAGAGATTGTTATGGCTGTGGATCCTGGGAACCTGAACTCTAAGAAATAATAACAAAAATCCACTTTACACACACTAAAATTCACCTTACTTACAGATACTCACGTCTTCCTACTTATCTGTGTGTATTGTTTAATTAAAGTAAGATTGTTGACCCCTTTGAAGCTGTCTTTCCTGTAGAAAAGCAGATCAAAGAACCTGTGCTAGCACCCCTTCCGTTTTCTGGTGTTATTGGTCTTATACCTCCATAGCAGCTGCAAGTATCATTAACACACAAGCAAACAGAAAGAATTATGAATCAAAAATCTGAGAGACTGAGTTTCTGGGTAATTAATAATCAGTTTATTGGGGCGGCCAGGTAGCACAGCGAGTAAGAGCACTGGCTCCAGTGTTGGGATGACCTGGGGGTCGAATCCAGGCTCACCTGGGGATCGAATCCGGGCTCAGACACTTAGCACCCACCCAGAAACACCTGGCCCTATAACCTTGAGCAAGTTACTTAACCCCAATTGCTTAGGGGTGGCCAGGTCGTTCAGCAAGTAAGAGCACCGGCTCCAATGTTGGGATGACCTGGGGATCGAATCTGGGCTCAGACACTTAGCACCACACCCAGAAATAACTGGCTGTGTAACCTTGAGCAAGTTACTTAACCCTGATTGCTTTTAAAAAATCAGTTTAATTTCATGTAGTCAAAATTATCCATTTTACATTTTATAATGTTCTCTAATTCCTGTTTCGTCATAAAGTCATTCCCTCTCCACAAGTCTGATAGGTAAACTATTCCTTGTTTTAGCAGACTGCTTACAGTATCAACCTTTATACCTAGATCATGAACCCATTTAGACTTGATTTTGGTATATGGTGTTAGATAATGGTCTATGTCCAGTTTCTGCCATACTATATTCCAGTTTTCCCAGCAGTTTTTGTCAAATAGTGAGTTCTTATCCCAAAAACCAGGGTCTGGGGGTTTATCAAACAACACATTACTGTAGTCGTTGACTTCTGAATCTCGTGTGCCTAATCTATTCCATTGATCCACTCCTCTATTCCTAAGCCAGTACCAAGTAGTTTTGATGACTGCTGCTTTATAGTACAGATTGAAAAATGGCAAAGCTAGTCCACCTTCCCTAGCATTTTTTTTCATTAATTCCCTTGATATTCTGGACCGTTTATTCTTCCAGATGAATTTTGTTACTAACTGATGCTGAGTGAGAAGAGTAGAACCAGGAGGAATTTGTACACAATTGCGGACACAACATATGTGTGATGACCAACTTTGATAGACTGGACTCTTCTCAACAATGCAGGGATATAAGTCAATCCCAAAAGACGCATGATGGAGAGAAAAACGTGCATCCAGAGAAAGAACTAAAAAGAACTAAATTTATATCCAGGTGGAAGCAAAATACCTGATCTTTTTTGTTCTCTTATTTGATTTTATGTCCTCTATACCATTTTTCATCCCAGCTGGTACAATCCATCCTTATAACCTGACCATTGTATAATGTGAAAGTATCTACAGATCCTATACTTGATTATAAGACGCCATGGGGGGGAGGGGAGGGAGGGGGGACAAAATGTGAAATTCAAGGAATTGTGGAATTGAATCCTGTAAATTAAAAGGAAACAAACAAATTAATAAATTAAAGAATTAATAAAAAAAATCAGTTTATTAATTATGCTAGCAGATAATAAAGTGAGGTCAGTGGTTTCTCTCCTAACCAAAGACCCAGAATGGAAGTCCCTGAATGTTTTAAATACCTTTGGAAAACGGGGTGTCCCTGAGCGTGAAAATCAATTGTGAGTGGTTAACAATAAGAGAATGAATACTGCAATGGGAAGTGGACTTTTTTCTAGTGAGGAGCTGGGGGAAGTGTCTTAGATCTTGTGGGCACTCCTCAGTCATTCTGCCTCTAGCAGTCTATACAAAAGAATCTGTTCTCCACCCAGTCCCACTTGAATTTCAGCAGTGGTAGGAATACAGTAAGAATTCCACCTAGAATGGTCTGGGTGGGGTGAATTTGGAGATTAGGTCAGAAATGCCCTTGAGAAACTGGGCATTCAAAGCCCAGAGCAAGCAAAAAGGGGATCTTTGGGCCCCATATATTAAATTGATTATTAATATAATAAAAAAATCATTTTTCTCAGTATTTTATACATTCTGTAGTCAATTTAAATGGAATTTCTTTGTCTCTTCCTGCTGGACTTTATTGGTAATATATAGTAATAGTAATGATTTATGTGGATTTATTTTATGTTCTATAACTTTGCTGAAGTTTAAATTAATTTCTTAGTTGATTCCCTACTGTTCTTTAAGTAAACCATCACATGATATGCAAAAAGAAATAATTGTGTTTACTTTTTGACTTTGCTTATTCTCCCACTTTCATTTCCATATCTTATTGCCTTAGCTAGCACTTTTAGCTTTGTATCAAATAGTGGACCTCTTTGTTTATCCCCATTACATGGAATGCTAGTAGGGTATGATCCACTTATTTCTGTGTTTCTTGTGTTTTTGACAAGAATGAATGCTTTTTCTCTGTATAGTGATATAATCATATGATTTGTAGTTGTTGTTCTTATCAGTTATATTTATAATATTGAAGCAGCCCCGTAGACCTTGTAACCTTTGTGATATGTTGCTGTGGTCATATTTTACTTGTATGTTCTTATGGTATAATTTGCTCTCCCTTGTTAAGATACAAAGACCATATTTGCATCATAGAAGGAATCTTGTAGCACACCTTCTTTTCCTAATTTTCTCTACAGTTTATGTAATATTGAAATTAATTTTTCTTTAAATGTTTGATGAAACTTGCTTTTAAATCCATCTGGTCCTTCAGGTTGTTTTCATTTATGACTTGTTAAATTTCTTCTAAAAATGGGTACTTTAAGTGCTCTTTTACTTGTAATATTAATCTGAGCCTTTATATTGTTATAGATATTCATCCATTTCATTTCAGTATTATGATTATGATTGTGTTATGATTTTTATTCAGTATTATGATTATGTTGGCAGGTGGTCGAGTGAAATGATTTTCTAATAACATTTCTTTTATTGGTTTATTTAAAATTCTTTTGAGGTTTTGACATCAGTAATTTGTTTTTATTCAAATTAGCAAATGGCTTATTCCCTTCTCCCCTACCCCAAACAAAACAAAATAAAACTAGTACCTAAGTTTGTTTTTTAATCCAGTTTTTTTCTTCTTCTCAGTTTTGTTAATGTTTTATTTTCAGGATTTCCATTTTGATATTTAATTTGCCATTTTAAATTTGATTGTTTTCTTTTTTTAATAGTATTTTTTCCCAATTACGTGTCAAGACAATTTTTAGTATTCATTTTTACAAGATTTTGAGTTCCAAATTTTTCTCCCTCCCTCCATTTGGTATAGCTTATATATGTACTATCACACAGTTGTGAAAGAAGAAACTAATTAAAAGGAAAAAAAATCATGAAAAAGAATAAAGTAAATGAAAAAAGTATGCTTCGATCTGCATTCAGAGTTCAGTTCTTTTTTGTGGATATGGATAGCATTTTCCTTCCTGAATCCTTTGTACTTGGCTTAGAGCATTGTGTTGCTGAGAGGAGCTGAATCTTTTGTAGTTGATCATCACTCAGTGTTGCTGATACTGTGTACGATATTTTCCTTGTTCTGCTCATTTGCCTCAGTTTGTACAAATCTTTCCAGGTTTTTCTGAAATCTGCCTGTTGATGATTTCTTATTGCGCAATAGTATTCCATTACATTCATATACCACAGCTTGTTGAGCCATTCCCCAATTGATGGGCATCCCCTCAGTTTCCAATATTTTGTGACCATGAAAAGGGCTGCTATAAATATTTTTGTACATGTGGACCCTTTTCCTTTTTTATGATCTCTTTGGGATATAGACCTAGTAGTGGTATTGCTGACTCAAAAGGTATATACAGTTATACAGCCTTTTGGGCATAGTTCCAAATTTTTCTCTAGAATGGTTCACAACTCCACCAACAGTGCATTAGTGTTCCAATTTTCCCACATTTATCATTTCCCTTTTCTGTCATATTAACCAATCTGATAGGTATGAAGTGATTCCTCAGAGTTTTAATTTGCATTTCTCTAATCAATAGTGATTTAGAGAATTTTTTCATATGACTATAAATAGTTTTCATTTCTTCATCTGAAAACTGCTTGTTCATATCCTTTGATCATTTATCACTTGAGGAATGACTTATCTTCTTACAAATTTGACTCAGTTCTCTATATATTTGAGAAATGAGAACTTTATCAGAGAAACTGGGTGTAAAGATTATTTCCCAACTTTTTTTTTTTTTTAGCAATTGGGGTTAAGTAACTTGCTCAAGGTTACATGGCCAGTTATTTCTGGGTGTGGTGCTGAGTATCTGAGCCCGGATTTGATCCAGGTCATCCCGACACTGGAGCCGGTGCTCTTACTCTCTGAGCCACATTTCCCAACTTTTTTGCTTTTCTTCTAATCTTGGTTGCATTGGTTTTCTTTGTGCAAAAGCCTTTTAATTTAATATAATATAATCAAAATTATCTATTTTACGTTTTGTAATGCTCTCTGTTCCTTATTTGGTCATGAATTCTTCCTTTCTCTATAGATCTGACTAATTTGCTTATGGTATCACCTTTTTTTTGTCTAAACTATGTACCCATTTTGACTTTTTATTGATATATGGTGTGAGATGTTGGTCCATATATACCTGGTTTGGGTCATATTGTTTTCCTGGTGTTTTTTTTTTTGAGATAGTGAATTCTTATCCTAAAAACTGGAGTCTTGGTGTTTATCAAACAGTAAATTACTCTAGTCATTAGCTAATGTGTCTTGTGTACCTAACCTATTCCACTCATCCACCACTTTATTTCTTAGCCAGTACCAGATAGTTTTGATGATTACTGCCTTTTAATATAGTTTGAGATCTGCTATTGCCAGACCATCTACCTTTGTATTTTTCTTCATTAATTCCCTTGATATCTTGATGCTCTTGATCTTTTTTTTCTTCCAAATGAATTTTGGTTTCTTTTTCTAGCTCTATAAAATAATTTTTTGGTAGATGGTTTTCTTTTTCAAGTTGCATGCGTCATGCCATTGATCTCTTCCTTCTCTCTTATAGTGATAAAAGTGTTGAAATATAAATTTTCCCCTAAGGAAATATGCATTCCCCAAATGTTGGTATATTGACTCATTCTTGTCATTATTTTTAATAGAATTATCAGTTGTTTATGTAATTTTAAGGGGGAAGAATCTGTTCTGCCCTAATTATCCCAATTGTAGTGTGAGATGCCTTCTGAGAGAATACTGAGATACTGAAGAAAGAAGAGTCCTTACCATCTTGGTTATTAATAGGTTATTAGGGAGAGTTTACTTGCAAGAGGCCAGTCATCCTGGGTGGCATCATGACAAAGAACCATTGTGGATCCCTGCACCAACCCTACACTAGGTCACCTATTCTATTGTTATTTGTTGTTTGTCCTTTGTTCTGGAACAGAACCAGTGACATCAGAAAGGTGATGTCTTGACTTGCAAATGAATTATATTTAAGTGAGACAGGGCTATGCAAAGTCACCAGTCTCACTCTCTCTTCCTCCAGAGCTATCTGGGTCCAGTGGAAAGATATAGATAAAGATGACTGGAGATGGCTCCAGATACAGTGGGAGACCTTAACCTTTTTAAGCTAAGATCTTTCCCAGGTCTTAGTTTGTCTGAATTTGAATCCCAATGGGTTTTATCAAAGCCTGGTTTTCCAATGTTGTATTTCAAGAAATCGTAAATGAAAATACATGGGGCAAAAGAGTTAATTGTCCCACTTTTTTAAATGATGGAATAAATAAGTAGGGAAGAGGGAAAAAAATCTAGCCTGTAAACCCCAAGATATCTTGTGAGGTTTTAGCGATCAAAATTTATATTCCTTTGGGCAGAGAACCCACAGGTAAGGGTATGATTCTCTATGTGATTAAAGGGAGAGAAGGGAGGGAAGGAGAGAGGGAAGGAGGAAGCAGCATTGCCCAACTAGAACTGGCCAGTTGGGTCAGTTACTACTTACTCACAGATTGTTGTTTGTACTTCATTCTTGAAGAGGACCAATGACATCAGGAAGGTGATGTTTTGACTTGTAGGTGATTTGGGTTGAAGTGAGGCAAGGTCTGTGCAAAGCCACCAGCCTCACTCTTTCCTCCAGAGCCCTCTCACATATTATATAGAAACAGAACAAAGAAGGCATAGTGCCAGGAATAGCTCAGGGTTACATACAAGTATTCCCATGGGATAGTTAGAGCTTCTTTTGCTGTTTACTTTTACTCAAGGTAGTTTACGTTCTTCTGTGGAGTCATAAGTCACATTCCCACTCTGGCTACCCCTGTACAGTTCTTTTACTCACCTATTTTTTAGGGTCAAGTTATTTGGTCTCAAATTAATTTTTTATAATTTCTTCAGCTGCCTTTTATTCAATATAACTTAAAAGATGTGTTTAATTTTCTGCTTTTTTATTATCTAAGACATGGTTAATTTTTGTGAAATATGACATACAATGAAATATATCTATTCTTTTCATCCACATTTAGTAACCATCAAACTTCTGTTATATCCAACTTTTCTAAAATGTATTCAGGTCCTTAGCTTCTTTCTTGTTTATTATTTGGCTATATCTGTCTGGGTCTGAAAAGGGCACATTGACGTCCCACATTATTATAGTTTTATTGTTTATCTCTCCCTTTAACTCATTTACTTTTCTGTATTTAAATATTATGCCATTTGGTTTGTATGTTTGATTTTTAGGTTAATTCATTATCTGTGGTACTTTTTAGCAAAATGTTATTTTTCTGTTTATCTCTTTTAATCAAGTCTATTTTTGCTATTGCTTTGTCCTTTTCTGGGATCATGTCTTTTTTTTTTGTTTAACTTCAAGTGAGACATGATAGGTTTTGTTCCAGCTGCTTTAGCTTTTTTTCAAGTGTTTCTTGTAAATAACATATTGTTGAATTCTGCTTTCTCTTCTGTTTTGTTATCCTCCATCTTATGGGTGAGTTCATCCCATTTACATTCATACTTATCATACTTAATTATGTATTTCTCTTGTATTTTTCCCTTTTTTTGTTTCTGGTTCTCTCTGGTTCTTCTATAAGAGGGCAATGTAAAGAGTGTGCTCAAACCTAGTGCTATAGGTGCTACAGCCTTCTTCTCTTTCCCCCTCCAAGAGTCCAATCACAGATTACTTCCTTTCCTTTTAAGCCCCGATTTATGAACCACCCTCTATGGGTAGATTTTTTAGAAGAAATCTCCCCAAGTCTATTTTCCCTTTGATGTCCCCCCATTTCCCTTTTCCCTCCTGTTTCCCTGTTGCGGGAAACTGAGTTTCTGTATTTGTAACCTCTTTTGAGCAGTTCAGATGAAAGTGAGGTTCACATGTCACCTGTTTCCTCCACCCATTACTCCTTGTCTGTGTAGTCTTCTAACTGTGTATCCTAATTGCTTTTTATACTTCCCCTCTTTCTCTTCCATTCTACCCCCCACTCCCATTACCAGTGTATTCTTTTTCCCTTCCTTTTATTTTTTTTTTCTTTTAGATCGTATCAAAACTTCTACCATACCCTCTTTTTTTATTTGGCATTTTTTAGACCCCTAATGATGTTAGAGTTCAAAGGGGAAACTTGTATCATCTCCATCTATTTGAATGTAAACACTTCATCCTTTTTTAATGCCTTATTATTGCTCTCTTGTATTTATCTTTTTCTGTTTCTCTTGATTCTTCTGTTTGTATTTCAAAATTTCTACTCAACTCATCTTTTCTTCCTGAAAGCTTGATAATAATCTATTTCATTAAAAGTTCATTCCTCCCTTCCCCCTACCCCCTTATGTTATATTCAGTACAATGGCTGGGGATTTAATCTAATGGTTTTAAAATTATTTTATTATGACAAAACATAGTTTTCCTAGTATCCAAGAAGGGCCCATTTTCCCTACTCCTTAGTTGGAGGTTGTAAATTGTGGTGACAGCTGCTTCCTTCATGTGCATAGCATTGTAGCAAGGACAGTCCTTCAGCTGGACTAGTGGTAACAGCCATTATATTACTGCCAGTGTACCATGTGTTTGCAATTAGACTTGCCTCAGGCTCACAGGGAGAATGTGAGGGTATAAACTGTTGTGGCTTATTTTCATATTTATGCTCCAAAGTTTGTTTAGAGTCCCCTTTTTACATGGATTGGGGAAGGTGGAAGCCAGAGCCACGGGAAGGTCGTGCTTCTACTCTGCCATCTTGGCTTCGCCCCCCCCCCCATTTTTTTAAAAGAGGAAACCAAGGCATGATCAGATTAAGTGACAGCTTTGGGATTACACTCAAAGAGTTTCTAATTCTAAGTACAGCACTCCTCTTATTGTGTAACTTCCCATAAACATATGCCTAAGGAGGTGGCCACAATATAATTGTCTCTTCTCTACCCCCACCCCCTTTCCTTAGACCTGATTTGGCTTTTGGCATGGAAATAAGTTCACTTAGCTTTTAGACATCTCTTGGGTTTTTTTATGCCCAAATAATTATCCTCTGTTTTAGTGAAAAGAGTTAATGCATCTTTTGTGGGGTCCAGTCCAGTGATTGAGTAAGTTTAGGGGTGTTTTTCCCATGAGAAAATCCCCTCTACCAATTTGAGTCAGCAATGATTCTGCAACTTAGAGTTTTAGAGCATGTCTGGAGCACTGAGAGGTTCAGTGAGTTGTCAAGAGTCATGTAGGCAGAATGTGTCTTGAGGTGGGACCTGACTCTCAGTTTTTCAGACCTGGAGAGCAGTCCTTTGTACTATGCCAGGCATCAATACATCTAAATTTATGTAATATATTCTTTAGAATTTGTTAGTTCTTTATAATTATAAAAGTAGTTCCTAAGCATCAAAATATTCATGGAATTTAATATCTGTTAAGTAACCACAGAATAAAGGCATAGAGAATATCTAAAAGCCTTCCCTAATAATAACAGCAACTTTGCCAAAATACAAAATTAGAGTAAAAACGTCTTGAAATTCAGTGAAAATATAGCAGGCTAAGATTGTGCCTTTGGGAAGGTATTTGTGATCATTAATGCAATGTTAAGAATTTTAATTCAATTAATGTAAAAATATTCATCTTCTCCTTTCAGAGATACAAAGGTATATTCCATGCTATCAACTTTTCAGGTGAGTATTATCATCTGTGAGGGATTCCAACCAGTAGTTTGTGATTGTGTTATGTTGAGCAAGCAAGTAATCATTTGTTAAGCACCTACTATGTGCTAAGTATTGTACTAAGCACTGGGGATATAAAAATTTTTTAAATGACAGCCCCTGCTCTCCAGAAGCTTACCAGCCTTCTTATAATGAAAAGATTGTTTTTCTAATTATCTGGAATGTTATTCATTTACTCATTCAACTTGAATACACTCATTCCCTATGACAAGTAGTTGCTACATTTTTCCAGACCTTCACATTCACATTTTGAGTCACTCTAAGCATCTGCTCATTTGCCTAGTTTGTTTTACTAATCCAACTGCTTTTCTTCTCTCTCTGTAGTAACTAGTTCGAATCCTCACCCACTATACTTTCTCTAATGGTTGCTCAGCTTTTACTTTTTATATTTTCTAAACTGCTATTGTTTTGATCTTTCTATCACCACCCACAGTGTCTAATGTGACTGAGGTGGATTTCCATTAACCACATGGAGAACCAGCTTCATTGTTTTATAGTTAGAAACTTTGTATGCTGCATCTCCCCATAGTGAATCATTTGCTCCCCTTACATGAGAATAGCTTTCATAACAATTAGAACACATTGTTGAGAAAATTAAAATCTCTGTGGATTGGAGTCACTAAGTGTAAATCTGCTAATATAGTTTGATTTAATATTTATTGATCAGTTACAAAAAAAAACAACCCCAAACAAAATTAACAGCTGTACAGCTCTGAGGATCTAGGGATCTGGGAGAGGAAGAATAGAGAATTTGATCTCTTCTATAGTGATACCAGGTCCCTGGTGGAGGTAACCCTGGTAGACTATTACAATAGAAAGGATGAAGAGCAGTCTTAGGGTGACATGCAGGAAAGGAAATTTTAAGATATTCTTAGAAGCCCAGAGGAGCTCATAGGGCTATTTGGGGAGGGAACTGAGAAAAGTGGAAAAAAAGTGACTGTTTTGATGTCACTTTTTGGGATGTTTTGGTGGTTTCCAGAGAGTTTTTGAATCATTCTCTCAAAATGATACAGTCTTAGAGCTGCAAAGAGTCTGAAAGATCATGTAGTTCAACCCCCTCATTTTACACAGAAAGAAATTGAGGCCAACAGTGACCTTCCAAAGAAAATCAAAGTTGAGAAAAACAAGAATAGAATGAAAGTCTTTTTACTTTTCAGCAAGCTTTCTAGTGTGGTATGCACCAGTTGCTTCAGTGAAATTCTGTATTTCTTCCATCCACTTATATGTTTATTCCCTCTTTGGAATGTGACCTCCTTGAGGCAGAGACTTTTTTTCCTTTCTTTGTATCCTCAGGTTTAGCTCTGTGACTGGCACAAAGTAAACTCTTAATCAGTGCTTGAAGACTGTGTGTTTACTGACTGATAATGTAGTCCTTTTGTCTCTTAGAGGATTTAGGATTTCATTGTTGTGGAAGTACATCATAAGTCCCTGGCCACAGCAGCATAGCTAATCAGTGTTCAAGGAAGAATATGAACCCAGATCTTACTGACTTCAAGTCCGATACTCTTATCTGCTGTGCCTGCTGCTGTGCTGGTTTTTACCAAGTACTGAACTTGGTATATAGCATTGGTGCCTAGTATTTTCAAAAACTCTATATCTATCTCTATATCTAACCAGGAATGAAAAGGTATTAGAAAAATAATAAATAACACCTTGTATTTACAGAGTTGCCATGTCAAAACATAGATTTGTGGGATTGAAGATAGAAATTAGGGACTGTAATTGATCCTTTTACATTAATTTTGGGCAGAGGGAGAGCAGCCATTCTCAATTTCAGATCTTATTTTTTTTTAATGTAAAAGCACAGGGAGGAGAGATAAGGGGAAATAATCTCATTAAGGAGTTTCTCTTTGCTACTTTTTTATACAAACAGAACTAAAATCTGTTCAAATTATTGACTGCTATCCTTTTGGATGACATATTATTGGAGATAAAAAAAATTATAAGCAATTTTATTATAAATTTTACATACCCAGCATACACAATGCAGTATTTGCAATATAAACAGAACTTGCCTATTAGAGGTACATGTTATCCTCAATAATTTTTAAAATAAAGCAATTTGTTGACATGTGCTTTTAAAGAAAAGAATAACAATTAGTAGACTGGGAATTAAGTAACTTCATTTAAAAACTTTTGGAAGATGTCTTTGTATATATTCTAGGGCTTATTCATCACACAGACTCATGAAGTGTGGTAGGGTCCAGGAGAATGTCAAGGCAGCCTGTTGACTTTTGTCCACGTGGCTGACATGTAGATACTTGTTGCATTACATTGAGGTACTTTGATTAAGACTAGTCCCAATATGATACTGGCATTGAAGGAGTTATTTATTAAGGGATCTTATTGAAATATGTTTCTACCTGCCTCTTTTTAAGCTTTTATAACGCATCAGGGGAAGTAAATGAGCAGGCGCTGAAGAAGATCATCCTATGCTGTGAAAAGGTATTGGGATTTGCTCCACCTCTGTTGCTCCACCTCACTCCTTTAATTCTCTGTCTTTTTGGTTTCTGATAACACTAATAGTCAAATTAACTTTGCACTCATGGCTTCATATTATATACGATAATATCTTCCTATTATCCTCCAAAGTAGAAAGAACAGCTGAGAGGTAGCATAGTCAGTATAGGTTCTGGAGGGCCATAGGCAAGTCCTTGTCCTTTTCTAAGCCTGTTCCCTCATCTTTCTGCCAAATGGAGGTAAAATGTTGTGCCTCAAAGGGTCTTTATGAGAAAAGACCTCCAAGGTGCTATATAAATCTGAATGACAGGGCCTTTACCACAGAGTGTAAGAGTTACGTTAGACCTCAAAGAGTATTCAAGACTTGAAGGATTCCTCCTTAGTGGGAAGAACACTGGTTCCAGAGCCAGAGGACCTGGCTCAAACTCTTCCTCTTAAGTCTTAACCCTTACTCAAATCCTTCCTCTTCTTGGGCAAATCACTTTGCCTCCCTGGGCCTCAGGTTCCTCATCTGCAAAAGGAGGGGATTGGACTAGATGGCCTCTGAAAGAGAGTACTTAGCAAGATTTTGCTTTGTCAGTCAATGCAACCAAGATTAGAAGGGAAGGAAAAATCTGAGAAACACTTTTTATAACCAGTGTCTCTGATAAAGGCTTCATTTCTAAAATACAGAGAGTCACATTTAGAAGAATGCAAGTCATTCCCCAATTGATCAAATTGGGCAAAGGATATGAACAGGCAGTTTTCAGATGAAGAAATTAAAACTATCTATATTCATATAAAAATGCTCTAAATCACTATTGATTAGAGAAATGTAAATTAAAACAATTCTGAGGTACCACATCACACCTATCAGATTGACTAATATGACAAAGCAGGAAAATGATACCTGTTGGAGAAGATGTGGGAAAATTGGAATACTAGTGCATTGTTAATGGAGTTGTGAACCATTCTGGAGAGCAATTTGGAACTATGCCCAAAGGCTATCAAATTTGCATACCCTTTGATTCAGCAATACCAGTGCTAGTTCTGTATCCCTTAGAGATCATAAAAAAGGGAAAGGGCCTACATGTACAAAAATATCTATAGCAGCTCTTTCTGTGGTGGCAAAGAATTGGAAATTGAGCGGTGCCCATCAATTGGGGAATGGCTGAACAAATTGTAGTATATGAATGTAATTGAATACTATTGTGCTATAAGAAATAATGAGCTGGCAGATTTCAGAAAAAAAAACAGAAAGACTTGATGCTGAGTTAAGTGAACAGAACCAGGAAAACATTGTACACAGTAATAGCAACATTGTGTGATGACCGACTTTGATAAACTTAGCTCTTCTTGGTAATACAGTGATCAAAGACAATTCCAAAAGAGTTGTCATGATGGAAATCTCATGATGGAAAATGCTATCCACATCCAGAGAAGAACTATGGAGTCTGAATGAAGATTGAAACATACTATTTTCTCTCTCTTTTTTCTTTCTCTTGGCTTTTCCCTTCTGTTCTGATTCTTCTTTCACAACATGACTAATGTGGGAATATGTTTCATATGAGTGTACATGTATAGCCTGTATCAGATTGCATGTTATCTTGGGGATGGGGAAGAGGAGGGAAGGGAAAAAATTTTAAATTTGAACTCTTATAAAAGTGAATGCTGAAAACTATAAATGAATGAATGAATGAAAAAATAAAGGGGGGAGGGAACAAAAAATATAGAGGCTTACACACCAAACAGAAAGAAAATAAAAGATTTTGCTTTGTCAGCTTGGTCAGAGGTTTGATAGAAACAAACAGAATTAGGTTATATATATGCTGTTTTTTCTTTTTAAGCTAGAGAAACATAGGTATGAGAATCAGATTGATTCTGAACTCAAAAAAGGGATATTTGAAGGGGACTTGTTTTTATGTGTTCTAACTTTCCTTTACCAAACCATTTAGTCACAACTGGTTTATCCAGAACACAAACAACATGGTTATAACTCTGCCTAGGAAGGGGATCAGGGAGGTCAGAGAATTTCTCGCAGCTCATCTAGTGTTTGACTTTTTTAGTTTGATTGTTTGCTTAATTTTAACAAAATAATTGATTTTTTTCTTTAAATAGGTCATTAAGACATAAATAGGCACAAAATAATATAGATGTGTATGTGAGAATATAAATGCAATTGTTGTGAAGAGAATAAGAGTAACATGAGATCTGGGTTTTAGATAAATTTAGATGTGGATTTATTGATCAAGCACACAACTGCCTGGAGCATACACTCAAATCAGGCAGCCCTAAATTGGGGTACAGGCAATGCTTATAAAGACAAAAACCACAATTGGGGAGGGGAGCTAGTGTAAGCAATGACATACAGAAGCTAAGAATAGCCATTGGTTGGATCCATAGCTCAGGGATAATTTGGGAATCATGGCTCAATGTGTGACGGGGGCCCTCCTAGAGCAGGGTAGAGGGTACAGGGTGGAGGGCACAGGGGGAGTGGAGTTCCCAGAACAGGCTGGGATCATGGGACAGGCCAGGGTCATGTTCTGGGTGAAGGGTGTGGGGGACCCTGCTGGGTCAGCATCCAAGAACAGGGTGGTCTCTTGCATGGGATAGACTTGCCCCATGATCTCTATACTTGCACCATAATCCTTATACAAAATGCTGCTTCAAGGCTTACTGATTTAGGGAAGTACTAACTTAGGGGAAAGATAAGGGAGCAGGGGACTTTATGCCTTGGGTGATTCACTCTTACCCAGGACTATGCCTTTAAGCTGTTACAAGCAGTTACAGGGTTTAGGATAAAGACAAAGTCGAATATAAGGGGCTTAATGGTGGGCTCCAAATCAGGTGGCATGTGATTTGGGTTACCTTACAACACAATAAGGTCTTACCTTTTGAATAGTTAATAGGTATCCAGTGAACTTTGGGCTGAAGACATTTAGCAGTTTGATACCTTTTCAAAACAACTTCACAATCCTGGAAGCTTTATCTATATAGAAAACTTTATTTCATAAACAGAAAAAATGCAGGGTTTTCTTTCTTTTTTTTCTTTTTGGAGGGAGCAAGGCAGGACAATTGGGGTTAAGTGACTTGTCCAAGGTCACACGGCTAGTAAGTGTTAAGTGTCTTTGGTCAGATTTGAACTCAGGTCCTCCTGACTCCAGGGCCAGTGCTGTATTCACTGCACCACCTAGCTGCCCCCCAAATGCAGGTTTTATAAGTTGCCCCATGAAAAAAGCTTCATGGACTGTATCAAGCTGGTTGACCATTTCTTAGCTATGCTCTAACACTTCTGTTTACCAGTTTTATTGTATCTGAAGATTTTTAAACCCTCACAGCAAGCCCCTTCTGACTTTAAGATGCCTCTGTCAGCCAAATTTATAGTCTCCATATGTGTCAACCATAAACATGGAAATGATATAAAATTGGAATGCCATAATAGGATAGGGTCCATAAAGCAATTAGGTAAGAGAGGTGCCATAGTAATAATTGAAATTATAGTTCCAAGAGGATACCCAGGATGTCTGGGCTTCTTCTACCATAAACAAAGATGTCAAAACATAAGTGTCATACAATGCTCATAAACAATAAGGAAAGAGGGGTGCCATTATTCAAGAAAATGTCTAAACAAGGGAGAGTCATAAAATAATAAGAAAAGGGATATGTCCAGTGACACCTGGTCCTTGGCTGAAGAATGTTCCCACTCAGCTAAATCAAGAAGGAGAGCTTGGGCTTCACTCAGAGAGCACCCAAGGCATGTCTATTATGCCAACCAGGGTGCTACTTCTTATTGCTTAGCCCAGATTTTGGCCCTCTTTGGGAGGGCTCAAACAGTCCTCAACTTAAATACCTCAAGTGAGGGATACCTCACTAACCCTTAATTAACCCCAACTGATGAGGTCTAGAGTAGGGAGAGCTGGTTCATGTGTGAAAGAACTCCCTTAGACTTTCCCTTTTAGCCAGTGGGAGCTTTTTATTTTTCGTGAAAAAACCTCACAGGCTTCAATTAGCAAGAAAGCTAAATGAGACCCTGAAATTTGGAGGAATTATGCTTATATAGAGGTTTCAGAATAATGATGTTTTTAGAGTTTTAGAGTTTTCTATGGAGGTTAAAGGTTAAAGACAGGACAGGATGACATAGGATGAGGGAGACAAAGGGAATTCTTTATGGTCTAAGGATTTAAGGAAAGTCCAGGAGGACACAGTTTAAAAATTAAAGGACCCAGGGAACACAGGATAAGGGAGACAAAAGCGATTCTTTTGGTACAGGTTCAGGATAAGGGGGAAAGGACTTTAAGGGTGCCTTCAGGTTATGAAATAAACTAGGGACTTCACAAAGTATTGGAAAAGTAACCCTAAAAATTATTTTTGACCCTTAGGGCACTGTTTGTATCCACATCACAACCTCTCAAGGAAACCCATTCTACTTTTGAGGTAGCTCTAATTGTTAGGAAGCTGTTTCTTAGCTCAGTCAACTTAAACCTATTATTCCTGGTTCTATCCTTTGAGGCCAAGCATAACAAATCTGATCCTTTCTCCACAGGTGACTGTGTCCATGCTAAATCTTACCTTCTCCTGAATAAAGATCCCAAGTTCTTTAAGCTAATTCTTATAAGGCATGAACTTAAGACCCTTTACTATCCTGGTTGCCCTACTCTAGACACCCTTCAGCTTATCAATGACCTTTCCTAAAATGTGGTCCTAGAACTGAACAGAATTTTTGGTCTGATCAGGGTAAAGCCTCTCACCTTTCTACTTCAATAATTCCATTTGAATAAACACTTTTGGTTAGCTGTAGGTTTTTTTTTGTTAAGTCATAGAGAATTTTATGCCTTTCAGTTGCATTAATTCCATCTTTTTAAAATGATCTTATTATAAATTAAAAGTTTTTTTTACAGATGAAAAGGCTGAGACAGAGTTTCTGGGTATTTAATAAGTGATTTTTTAATTAGGCTAGCAAATCATCAACAAACTGATGGTCAATGGTCTGTCTTGGTAAGGAAAGATAAAACCATGGAGATTACTGTTCTTAAATACCTTTGGAAAAGGAGATACCCCTGACAGGTGAAAATCAACCCTGACTGGTGAGCAATTAATGGGGGATTGAAGGACATTTTAACAAGGAGGTGGGCTTCAGCTCTTCCTGCTGAGAACTTGCTTCCAGAAATCTGGACAAAGGAATCCATCACCACTCCTGTTTCCTGGGCAGGAGCCTAATGCTTTAGGGCTAGAATTTATCTAAATTAGATTCTATTTACATTTTATTCAGGAGCAAGCTCTGCTAGTTGGGTGGAATCCTGGAGAAATGGCAAATGGCTTTATCAGCCCTGCACTTCAGAGACTTACTGACCTACAGACCCCAGAATGGGGAAATAGACAACAAACCTAGTTTGGTTATTAATATAATAGAAAAATAATCACTTCTCTCAGGTTCTGGTTTCAGGACAAAAATTAGAAAATTCTCTTGAGTAAGACTTCTTTTTCTCTCTTGAATTTTTTTTGGTAAAGTCTGAGGAATGCATAAGAATATTGTAAGTACAAACTAATATTTACACATTTGAAATATGCAAAATGCATATAGGTAAATCCTTACAACTGTTTTTCTAAATGTCGATTATTATTTTTGAATATTTTGTTATTTATGTTTGTCTCGTTGTGGTAGTACAGTTTCAGATAATAGAGACATTTAAGTTTGATTTCCCCTCCCTTCCCCCCCCCCCCCAAGAATGTGATTGGATGGTACAAATTCAGACGAAATTCAGACCAGATGGTGACATTTCGAGAGCGGATTCTTCACACAAATTTACAACGTCATCTTTCAAATCAGGGACTTGTTTTTCTGTTACTAACATCAAGCATAACCACAGAAAGCTGCTCTACTCATAGACTGGATCATGTATTACATAGACTTAAGGAAGGGTAAGTTATTGGCACAAACTTCAGGATGTGGTTTTTCAGTAGTTCTTAAATATTTTATATGAATATTTTAAGTTGATATAACACTGTTTATGCATGGGTGTATGTGAGATGGGCCTTTCCCTTTCATATCTGGATTTTCTTGAACACAGGGGTCATAGTGATTCTTGGTACCAATAGGAGGAAAATTATGAGTTTTTCTTTCCCTTAGAGATACTAATAAGGGTAGTACTACTTCATATTATATAGATACCTTTTCCACACATCATCAAGACTGTTGTCAAAAATGCATTGACTTGATAGTTTTTTTAAACTACTGGATAATAGCTTAAGCCAAAATATTAGTTATGCCTAACTTTGTATTGGAAAATCAACAAAAGGGTTTTTTTTAATATTTAAGGGAATTGACAGTGTTGTAGATAAAAGTAATTGCTTATAAATTGGATCAGTTTTAGCTGAACAATTATTTTGGACAAGTAATAAGATGCTTGTCTACAACGAATGTAAAATGAAGATAATGGAATGCCACTACTGATTTTTAATCTTGCTTTCAATTCATATCAATAAATGTTTTTTAGACTTTTCCATAAAGTTCCTTTAGTGGTGACCAACTTGGGTATGTTAGAGCAGCGTGGATATAAGACCGGATCAGATTCTTGTAGATCTCCTGCCTTTGATCGAACAATTCACACACATAGGTAAGATGGTTCCTTAACAACTAACTCCTAACATTACCTATTTAAAATATGTTGTTGTTGTTGTTGGGTAGTTTTTTTCAGTTGTATCCGGCTCTTTGTGACCCCATTTGGGGTTTTTTTGGGCCAAGATACTGGAGTGATTTGCCATTTCCTTCTCCAGCTGATTTTACAGATGACAAAACGGAGGCAAACAGGGGTAGGTGGCTTGCCCACAGCTAGTAAGTGTCTAAGGCCCGTTTGGAACTCAGGAAGATGAGTCTACCTGACTTCAGGCCCAGCACTCTGTCCACTATGGTACCACCCAGGAGCCCTAAATTTTAAATTTACTGATTTTCTCAAAAAGGATTTTTTTGTATCATTAAATCTAAAAAAGGATCTAAACTTGAACTAATAGAAAGCTAAAGCCACTATGGATATAGTCTGTTTACAAATTTATGCTCTCTCACTTTAATTAAGTCCTCAGGGATTCCTTTTATTTTTCTGTCATATCAGTAGATCA
This sequence comes from Petaurus breviceps papuanus, assembly GCF_028583685.1. Lineage (NCBI taxonomy): Eukaryota > Metazoa > Chordata > Mammalia > Diprotodontia > Petauridae > Petaurus > Petaurus breviceps. The sequence goes on along the minus strand of NW_027187113.1, from coordinate 411,523 downwards.
TTAAGCATAATTAAGTGCCTCCTTTATGTCAGGCCCTGTGTTAAGGATACAGTGAAATAATTTCTATTCTCAAGGAGCTTACATTCTTTTTGTGGGGAAGCAACATATTTATAGATGAGGAAAATACAAATTATGTATACAAGGTACTTGAAAAGAGTCAAGGGTTTCATGATATCCCCAAAGTTGGGTCTGGGACCTGCCCTTCTGGGGACATGGCTTGACCCCAAAGAGTGAGATGGGGCACATTAAATCCCTTTCCCCTCCTGCTCCATGTAGCCTTTTTGCACACAGAATCACACTTATCCCCTTCAACACACTGTTCCCTCTGTCCCCTCTCACAGCTGGCCTTTAGTGGGTGCACCAGGCTTCTGCTCCTTGGACCTGTTTTATAACCTAACTTCACCTAATTTTAATGCCAAATAGTCCATATTTATCCTAGAAGCAATAGGAGCCAGCCACTGGGGCTTCTTGATCAGGAAGGTGACAGCCTCTTCCCTGTAAAAGACTTCACTACCTAAGATATTGATAAGATAAAGGCCATTCAATATGAGCTTCCTGGTCTTCATCATTTCTCTCCCTTCCTTCTGAAAGAATGAGGTGGTCTTTCTCTTTAAGACTTCCTTTTAACCCCATCCTCCTTACTTCTGTCTCACTCTTCCTACCTCCATTCCTCTAAGACCTTGTCCCATCACTGCTCACCCCTACTTTTAAAAATTCAGACTCTGTTGTCTCAGCTTCTGCTTATAAACATGCAGATTTACCTCATCCTAAAAAAAATTTACTTTTCATCCTACAGTAGACCCTCCTCCCCTACTTCTCTTTGTCTTTCCTACTTTTCTCTTAAAAAAAAATAAACAATAGTACTCTTATTTCCTCACCATGGTCAACCAGACCAGAATCAGCCTCTAACCTACTGATGGCAAGAACCAAAACATAATAGGCTAGGGACAGGAGAGTCAGGGCACAAACAGAAGGTTGATTAATTTCAGAATGAGGAAGGTGACATCTGCAAGTGGAAGCCCTCCCTCCTAAGAAGATGGGCTTAAAGCTGCTGATGCTGTACCACTTATGTACATGGAAGATGTTGACTCACAACACAATCATTTTTAGAACTTGAGACAGTTTTCATAGTTGACCTTTCTTGGGACAGTACAGGCATTCTTGAATCCCATGAGGTTTGTGATTAATCTGTGGGGTATAGAACCAAAATTCTGTGATGGGGACAGCAGTAAGGAACAAGCACTGTGAACATGTGATAGATGAGCCTGGGAAACAGGGAGCTAAATCCCTCAGTGAACACCTGGTGCTGGTCTGAGTTTGCCAGAGGGTGATGGTGTACAAAGTGCCAAGGATTCTTGTTGTGCCAAGCTCAGCCTGCTTGCAGGGCTTTAGCTCTGGGAAACAGGGTATCTCCAAAATATTTTGACATTACCTGCTCATAGAATCTGTGTTCAGGGGCTATACATCATCTAGTCAAATCTTCATTTTATAGATGAACCATAAACATCAGTTTTGAAATATATATGCACAAGGAAACATTTTCTGTTTCACCAATAGGTCAGAATTTTTTAACGAAGATGGAACTTTAAAAGAGGTACAGAAAATAAGTGAATTTTATGTCACTGTGCAAGAAGAATTAAAGGTAATTATAGCAAACCTTTAAAGATTGCTTCTAGATTTAGAAATCATGCTAGCTCTGCATGTTTAGTATGTCTTCCAGATAAATATATAGATTTTGCCTAGATAGATCATCTATCAAAAAATACACTGTACCCCCCCACAAAACCATTTAATAATTTATTATTCTACACATAGATTGAAGTTTTTTTAATGCAGAAAGTTTATCTTAATAAATTCCTCATCCTATAAACATATGAACCTATGAACTTGATTTTTTGGTTACATTAAGATTCCCCACTCCCACCCTAATTAGCCACGTTGTTGCTAGATAAAAAAGAAAATTGCCCTGGTAGAAATGCAGTAGATAGTATGTGAAGTGGTTATGAAGTGGTTAAAATTTGTGATTGTCACCCTAGTCTGTCCAATAGAATTCCTTTTACTTAGTATGGGTTACTAAAGTATTATGAATTGGAATGTTGTCTGTATTAGTTAAACTAATTTTTTTTTGTAGAAAGTATACACTGAAGTATTAGACAGTGAACAATTACTAGAAAAACGAATAAAGGATGTAAAGAGATTAAAAGAGGAACTTGCAACAAGAAAGCGACCAAGGACTGTAGTATCAGGTAAAAAGAAAAGTTAACCATATTTTTTTCCTATACAGCTTTACCTAGCACTTTCAGATTGACAAAACTGTTACTTCATAAGCAGACCCTGCACTCCCTATTTTGCAAAGAAAATGGAGACTCAGAAAGGGATGGCTTGGGTGTCTATAATAACCAGTTCTTAAGCCTATATGCAGCAAGCCATGTTAAACTTTTAAATAACCTCGGTTTAACAAGATTGGATGTAGATAGTAGTCTCTGGTCAATAGCACACAAAAGATGTTTTGGTAAGTGAAATGACTCTTTTTTTCAATTCAGGTTCAAGAAGTCAGCTTTGGCAAATGTAAGCCAAGCTTGCTGAATATTCTAAGAAAAAGTATTATTGTGGATAAAATTTTGCAATTAGACTCTTGGATCAAATAAACCATGAAAGGCCCTATACCCTCACCTTCCATGTCAATTTGAACTTTTACATAATGCTGAATAATAATAAATGTGTTACTTGATTTAGCAGGAGGAAGTGGTGACTCTGAAGCAGAAGAGAATGTTTTACTCTGTCAGGCTTTACATACATTTTTCCCACGTCAAGAACTTCTTCATTCATGTATTGTTCATTTGAAAGACAGGCGGATTGCTAGTAAGTGCTGTAACACTGACCATAAGCTCAATGTAGTGAGTGAATTAAATCTGATGCTAGAAAGGCCTGATTCTCCAGAAGATGATGATGATGATGATGATGATGATGATGATGATGATGATGGAACAAGATGTGAAGTTAAGCATAAAACTCTTGAGTTCAAGAACCAAAGACCATTCAAGAAAGCAAGAATGTTACAACCACAGAATCAGTCCCCTAAAAGAGATGATGAAAACAGCGATAGTGAAAAAGTACTGGAAAGCAGTACAGAAACAGATGAAGATGCTGAGAAAGTGGAGGATATCATTGAACATCCAGAGTCACCAACTCTCTGAACCTTTTGTATAATTTTTCTTATTGTCCTGACTGACCAAAAGGAACGGGGAAAAATGTTTACTGTGTTACTGACTGGATAAGTTCTAATAGTTTTCTTAAAGTATTGCTTCATAGAAAATATTTTGGAAGACTATTGCTACATTAGGAATGTGGCAATATTTTTGTTTTTATTACAGTGCATGGCAAAAATTACTAGTTATCTTCAGTGTTGAATTTTTGTTTGTTTTTGTAAATAAAAGTTTTCACTGAAACTATTAATCCACTTTGTAGAGGAAATATTTCTGTAAAAGAAAATCCTAGGGGCGATTAGGTGGTGCATTGAATAGAGCACCTGCCCTGGAGTCAGGAGGACCTGAGTTCAAATCCTGTCTCAGACATTTAACACTTACTAACCATGTGACCTTGGGCAAGTCACTTAACCCCAATTGCCCTGCCTTTCCCCCTCCAAAAAGCAAGAAAAATCCCAACAAAACAAAGCAAAATAAAGAACCAAAAAAATCCTAAAACCTGAAGCTTTCTTTTTTACTTTGGTCTAAGAAATACAGGCCACATTAAAAAGTTAGATTTCAGAATTCAACTACCCAAGTTCTCATGGCATTCATTTTCTGCTGCCTAATCATCTATAAGATCAGTATTCCTGAACTAATCCCTGATCAAGAAGTTCTTGTCACTACATACATACTGTTTTTTTCCCGCTAGAAACCCAGTTCCTCAATGGGAGGCACTTTTTGGGGGGTATCTTTTTAGCTCAACTGTGCTTGTCTCATAGTAGATACTTAATAAATGACTTCTGACAAAATGAACTCTCCTTGCCTCTAAGTCTTCCCTGTTGTTTGAACAAATGATAATTCTTTGCTAAAATTCTAAAGGTCTTTATTTTAAAAAATAACCATATTTGATTATGTGTGTGTATGTGTGTATATGTATATATAATGATATCACCTCCCTCACCTTCCCTGCTATAGGCTAAAATCAAGAGATCTGCTGGCAGAACCAAGAACCTAGGGTCATCTCCACAACACAGTGAGTCGTCAGAGTAGGAGTTGAATGACAACCTGAGGTGGAATTTAACTGATTTTTAAATTTTCTATTACAAGCTTGTGAAAATACCTTTATGAAGTCAGATCATTAGAACTGTAAGGCTCCTTGGAGACCATCTTTTCCAACCTCATTTTGCATATGAGGAAATTAAAGCCCAGAGAACCTTAAGGACTTCTCTAGAGCCACATTTGTAGAAGCAGACCAGGTCTTCTGATGTGCAGTCCAGTGTTTTTAGAACTGAGTCATAGTTAATATCAGACATATTAACTGTCAAATAAGTTTTATTGGCAATAGCTTTATTCTCAGTATTGGATGTTACAAACGTTGGAATCTTGCAGGTATGCAGGATCCTTGAAAGTAACTGGCATAAATCCTATAAAAAGACAATTTGCATAAATAAAAATCACTAAAGCTAAAATTAGGAAAATGAAATGTTTAATAAAAGTCTAACATCTGACATAAAATCTAAAGCAAACTGAGATCAAGAACCATTACCCAATAAGACTAATGATCAGAGGATATGAGCATTGACAAAGGAAGAAATGAAAACTAAAGAAAGGTTCAAAATTACCAAAATACATATTGAAATGTTGAAGTATCACTCCATACAAAACCCAGCAAGAAGAGGTGAAGTTTAGTGTTGGAGGAGAGCCTGTTAGATGACACATATGCATATTTCACTCCTGGTAGAACAGTCCCAACTATTTTAATGAATTTTGGGGCTTAAGAAAAGTTAGTTAATTCTTCATTTCCTTTGATGCAAAAACCCCACTCCCAGTACTATATGCCAAGGAGAATCATGAAAGCCATAAAAGATTATGTGAAATGTCATTCACCATGCATTAAACCGGTACTACCGTGTTTCCCCAATAATAAGACACTGTCTTATTAATTTTTTTGGACAGAAAAACACCAGAGGGCTTATTTTCAGGGGAGGGCTTATTTTAATGAACATCGACAGCAATTTTAATAAACAGGTAAATGTGAACAAAAAAATGTACCTTTATTCAATAAGCAAATCACTGGGGAAGAACAGGATGATGCGCTCACTGCTGCAGCTCTGATTGGATGCAGCTCGGAGCGTGGTGTGCGTTTCACCGGGGGGGGCGGGGAGGGATGGTGCATACAGAGGGTACCGTAATGTAGTGTGTAGCGCAGGGGATCACCTTCACTACAGTAGCAATCTCAATAGGGCTTATTTTCGGGGGAGGGCTTATTTTAGAGGAATCTTACACAGTAAGGGGAGGGCTTATTTTCAAGATAGGTCTTATTATCGGGGAAACACGGTATGTGTAATGACTATTCCCTGGGTCAAAAATCTCAGGAACAACGTTTTTAGGTTCCAGAAACTTAACAGCTGTGTGATCCTGGACAAGTCACCAGTTTGCCTGGGTTTCCTCTTCTGCAAAATGGAGATGATAATAATGGTAGGACCCATCTTCCAGGTTGTTGGATTAGATGAGAAATTTGTAAAGTGTCTGGAACATAGTAGGAACTTAACACATGCTTGTTCCCTTCTGTTGCACATTTTGTAATAAGTTTTCTGTGTCCACACCTCAGTCCCCCTTATGTTCAAGTAGACCTCATAGATATCAAGGGCGGGAGTAAGCACCTACTTCTGCTAAGCTGTTTACAGATTTTATTTCCTCTGATCTTCACAACGAGCCTCTTATTATACTGAAAAAAAATGGAGACCATTCACCTGTTTGTCATCCTCATCCTACTTTAATGCAACCTCTTCCTCCAGGTTTTCCTCTTTTATCCCTGTCACATGAGAGATGGACCTTCTCATTATGGCAGATGCCTTTATGTGTACAAGTAATCCTGAGAGCAGAGGAGTTTCACCAACAGCAGCAATTTCCTTCCTCCTTCCCCACCCTCCAGTGAAGGAACCAACTGTCCTGCCCTATTCCAAGAAAACACTACCACTAGAACCTAGGACAAAAGCCCTGGGGCTCAGGAAGGAGTCACACCCCTCTCATGGAGAGTGGCTCCCTCCTGGCCCTCCTCTCACTCTTTGGAAACTTCTCTTCCCTTCCTGGAGGACATCTGCCTAAGACTGGGGCTCTGTGCCCTTAAAGATCTTGGCCATTCTTTGCCTCCTTTTTCACCTAGCCTTAAACACTGAATGGGTGTTGTTTCAATCAGACTGAGACCTGGGAACGACCTTAACTTAAAAAGGCCAAGGTCTCTCCCTGCATCCAGGGTCATCTCCAGTCATCCTGATCTATATCTTGCCACTGGACCCAGATGGCTGTGGAGGAGAAAGTGAGGCTGGTAACTTTGCACAGCCCTTCCTCACTTGCATGTCATGATATCACCTCCCTGATGTCATGGTCTTCTTGGAAAATGAAGGACAAACATGGCAGGGTCATAGTAATAAGTGAAAGGCTGGTGGCAGTACATGTTGGCAGCTTTCACTGTTTAACCAAACCCCAGCTTCTTCTCTGTCTGGGTCCAGCCCAGCCCATCATACTAGGGATTCCCATCATACTAGTCCCGGTAATCTTCAATCACAGAATTCCAAGCCTATGGATCTGAGAAGCAGTGATCAGCATTAGTAGGAAGTGAACTGAAAAAAATTAGTATCCCTAAGCTCCTGGCACTTTTCCTTGGAGACCAGAGTTTACTTAGGGTTATCTTCTGCTTTTCTTAACTTTTATTTTTTCTTTCTTTAAGAGTTGGAATATAGCTAGTCATCGAATTTGTTAGTACCTCTTCTGTATCCAAGTAAGAACTGGGTGAGGGGGAGGGGGATGGTGGTGGCAGTGCTCCTACTCCTCATTCACCTAATAGAATGTACTTTGTACTTGGAAAGGCAACAGTTCATTTATCCAACCTAGGAATAAGTTTTTATTAAAAGTCTGCTTTCTATAAAACACTGTGTTAGCATACAAAACTGTCTAAAACATGGTCCTGCCCTAAGGAGCTGTATCAGCAATGCCATATTCACAATGCCTATGGAGATTACAGATATGCTGATATAATTATCCATCACAAAATACGTCATGCTTGCCATATGGGGGAATAAACTAGAAAATTTATTAAGATACCAAAAGACTGAGTCCCAAAACCAGAAAGTAAAAGCCATCAGAGTAGTTATGACATTGGCACAGGTAGATAAAGTAGAAAGCACCCACATTTTCAAGCCTTTAAAACAGAATAGGCTACCTCAGGCAAAGGTCCTCCTCTCCCCACTCACAGCAACCACCCAGCATCCAGGAAGCGCACTCCCAGCAGCTCCGGCCCCTGGCAGTCCTCAGCAGGAGTCCTTAGCAGAAATTCTGGCTAACTCAAAAAGGGCTTCGCGCTGCCGCTGCCTCTGCTGCTGCTGCCACCACCGCCATCGCCACCGCCGCCAGCCACTGCAGGAACGCTGGTTTGGCTTCCACTTCCTCTTGCTCCGCCCCTTCCTGCTATGTCAGCAAGTCCAACGGGGCATGGAAGATCTTTTAAATCCCATAACCCTTACAGGAGCCTGCACTGAGAGCTATAAACCAATAGAAATGGTGATCTGTGTGCCATGGGAGTGGCAGAAAACTTCTGAGAATGGAGTCCCAGGCTGGCTCTAAAGAATTTCACCTAGTTATCCTTTGATCTTCTGATTGAGCTGCACCTTTTTTTGTTTCTGCACAAGAGTTGAAGATGCAATTCAAAGAAACTTAACTAGTCTAATCATCCTGAGAAAAGATTTGAACAGAGATATTTGAAGAATTCCTACAAAGAAAAGCAAAGATGATCAGCATGGTCTCTTTTTAAACACCCTAGAAGTGTTCTTACACAGGACTTAGAGGCAATTGCAAAACATAAGAAGTAACTTTGGTTACAGGAAACTTAAAAGCTTCAGCACAAACAAAAATTGATGCCTCTGTGAAAAAGGGAAGCAGTCTAATGGGAAAAATATTGGCATTAAATTTCTCAGAAAAGGGTTGTATTCTCAAAATAGAGAGACAACTAACAGATAAAGATAGATTAGATCAAGAGATTCAGTGCAAATATGCATTAAGATATAGAACTAAACCTCCACAGAGATTTCATGAGCTGTGGACCAATAAATCTGCCAAGAACTACAAGCAATAGCCTCTTCAGACTATTCTCAAATGGAGAAATCAAAGATTCTGTAAGACTCCTCCCCACACAGCCCATGTCTGGTTGTAGAGGTTACCCATAAAGAGGGTTAGGGTTGCTTGAGACCCAAAATACCAACATGCTGGGTCCTGCCAAATGCATTCGACTCAAGCTTTCTCTCAGCCAAAGAAAAGCAAAGTTTATTGAAAGTTAGCCATATTGGGTAGACTTTTAAGGAGCCTAGGTATCTGTGCTTGCATTGGGCAAGAGGGCCAGAATCATCTGACACAGAGTAAGTCTGTGCTAGGTCATTCTATGGCACTCTCACACCACATGGATGGAAGATGGGATCTTATATACAGAAGGTTGTGGGAGGAATCTAGGGGTGGTCTAAAGGAGGAGTTTGGGGAGGGTCTTCAGGAGGAGTTAATGAGGTCAATGAGTGATTAAGGGTGGGAAGTTGCTGGAGGCTACCTGGAGACTACAGACAATGGTGGGCTAGGCCAGTTCAAGGGTGGATTGATATTTTGATAGGCTCAAGGATGGGAAGTAGATGGACAGTGGAGGACTAGGCTAATAACAGAGGTCTGGGCCCAGCCACAATGTAAGGCTTATGACCTCATGCAAATACTTCATCAAATGGAATGATTTAATCAGAGTTCAAGGGGGGTTCCCAGAGGCTATATCTCAAAAATTCAAGGTAAAGGGGTGGCTAGTGGCACAGTGAGTAAGAGCGCCACCCCAGAGTCGAGAGAACCTGGGATCGTTCTGGGCCTCAGATACTTAACACACACACACACACACACACACACACACACACACACACACACACACACATGGCCGTTTAACCTTGGGCAAATTACTTAACCCCAATTGCTTAAAAAAAAATTCAAGACAAGCTCAAGGGGGTTCCAAGAGCCTGTACCTCATCACGTTAGGGGTCACAGAAAATAAAATACAAGTCTACTGAAGGAAATCTTCTTAGGAAAAACCAAGGGTTTTGTCAATGGCATTGTGGTATTGTATATGGTATTGTCTGTGGGCAAATCAGAAACCCTTTAACAATAACCTGGTGGAAACTTTGAAGAAGAAGCAAAATTAAAATTCCCTCCATGGTAAAAAGATAAGACTTATCTTCCCTTCCTTTCTTAGAAAACTCTTATCAACTTCCAGAGTTTGGACTACAAGAGATAAATAGAAATAGGTCAATCTTCAGAGTTTGGTCTAAAAGAGACAAATGAAACTAGGTCATATGTGTGATAGCAAAACATGCATGTATGGGAGCCAGATTCCTGGGTTCAATGAAAGACCAGTTGAAGGGCACTATATATTCATAGAGCAAGGAAATACCCTGTCCTTTCCCTATCTGACTCAGGATGCCTGTGTCAGCCAAAAATTATAGTTTCCATATTACAAGAGAATACTCCCAAGATGTCTGGTTTTCTGTGAGCCATAAACATGAGAATGTCATAACAGGACAGTGCTCATAAAATAAAAAGAGAAGTGCCCTTCATCAAGATAGTGTCCAGTTCAAGGTGTCTAGTCCTTATCAGTCATAAAGAGGAGTATGCTGCAGGTCACCTTCATCCTGTCTTGTGAATGTTGACACAGAAGGAAGATTTTGGTTTCATTCAGAGATCATGCAGAGGATTATGGTGTTTGGCCCACTGAGAGTGGGCCAAAATGCTTTTTCCTGATTGGCCAATCCAGGTTTTCAGACTTTTTCAGGTGGGGGGTGGAGCTGGGGGTGGCTCAAGCTGGTTTACATTTCCCCTCCTTTTGGTCAAAGGTGCAGGTAGGGCAACACCTGTAAACCAAGGAAGGTATGGGGGAAACCTCATCTTCCTCAGGGATTAGGAAGGGGAGTTCTAGCAGCCCTTTGCAATGCAACCAAAAGCAAGTAAAGAAAAAGGGGGCCTGAGGTAGGGTGAATGAGGGGCATAGCAAAATAAAATCATACAGTCAGGCAACTTAAACCAAAACTGGGGCAGCTTACATATACAGGCAAATGATTTGTGGCATGTAGGAATCTGGAAAGGAGGATCAAGTGGGGAGGGAGCCCTTCTTATTGTAGGCTTTGTCCAGATTCTTGAGAAAGCCATCTGCATTAGGTATCGTCTTCTTCAGGGCCTCATAGAATTGGAGAACAAGGTCTGTTGTGGGCTCCGGTATCCTCTAGGAGCAGGGGCCATCTTCAGATGATCCAGGTGTCCACACCCACAAGTTGGCAGCTATGGAAGCAGTCAGAAGGACCCGATAGGGGCTCTTAAACGAATATAGGTTGACAATTGAGAGAAAACAGCAAAACACAGGTCCTTGGTTAAAGGCATATAGAGATCATTTGGTTTTTCAGTCACGCAGGGCTAGGTTCAAACAATACAATAAATTTTTCTCACAATTCCCATAATTGCATAACTACATTAAGTCAGGTACAGATCAAACTACTTAGAGGGCTCATAATGGACTAGTTTTGAGGGGAGAGAGTTACATGTCACTCAATGTCCATTTAATCAACATTTTTTGAGATCCAGATGTCTCTCATGTTTGAGTCCCAGATGTCTCACATGTCTCTCATGATAACTATCTGGTCCATAGGTATCGTTTCTTGGACAATAGGCTTTATTCTCAAGACAACTCTAAATGAGGTTCTGCTTCTCTGGTTTCAAATCCAAAGGTTCCTAGAGACTTCTGACTTCATATAATTTTGTACAATCACTTAAGTTTGGTTCCCCAATTTAGAAACTTCAGAGAATTTCAGTTTATATATCATTTACTGTTTCTATCCTTACCTAAATCCTGTACCTGATATATATATATATATTTAATTTGAGGGTCCAGCCATAAAATAAGTTCCTTGCCTTTTAGAATTATCAGATACTAGGGGTGGCCATGTGGCACAGTGAGTAAGAGCACCGGGCCCTGAGTCGGGATGACCTGGGATCTAATCCAGGGTCTGATACTTAACACCACACCCAGAAATAACTGGCCGTGTAACCTTGAGCAAGTTACCAATTGCTTAAATAAAAGAAAAAATTATCAGGTACTTTTTTAAAAAGCAATCGGGGTTAAGTAACTTGCTCAAGGTTACACGGCCAGGAGTTTCTGGGTGGGTGCTAAGTGTTAGAGCCTGGATTCGATTCCCAGGTCATCCTGACACTGGAGCCGGTGCTCTTACTCACTGTGCTACCTGGCCGCCCCTCAGGTACTTTAATATGGGAAAATAACTTCACTTTCTTTACCATTATTAATACAACTTATGTGTAAAAATCCAATTTTGAGAATTTATTACCAAAATATGTTTAAAGTCTGAATTTCCACAATAGATAAAGTTTGGAAGCCAGTCATATACATCTGTATATAATTCTTAGAAAAAGCAGTCTAATACTGTTGCTTTTCTCAAAATTTACTATCCCATTTAATTAGAAATCTATTACATTACATCTTTGTCTTATTACTTTTTCTAATTACCCCCCCTTAAGAGGATATCATCCCTATATTATTACTTGGCCACAAATATAGGTTAAAATTGTAAGATGTTCATACTTGCATTCTATTATAGTAACTCAGAGATCTTCAAGTATCAATATATTGTTTAGTAGATTTAATATTGTACTTACAGAACTTCTTGATTATAGAAATTTGCTATAAAAGGAAAAAAAGGAGACAGTTTGTTACAATATCATATATCATAACAAAAGGGAAAAACTTCCCTAGCTCTCTTTGATTCCAGGCATGAGACAGCCAATCCTGTAGTCACAAGGGGATAAAAGAGGGCTCAGGATTAATCAAATGGTGAATTTTCCTTTTCATAAAGGAATTATCACAATGGGGAAATAAAGTCAGGAGGATCCTACCTATGCCATGTCTGAGGTTGTCCCCAAAACTTTTCCCAGATACAGACATCTACCTTTAGCAGTCCTCAGCCTGCAGCACGTCATTTTCTGCTATTAGATAATGACAATTCAGATAACTATCTCTATAATAAAAACTCAAAGCAATAGTAAATAGTCCCATAAAGTGTTGAAAAGTAAGTTCCAATAATCAGAGCTTTAGGTGGGTTCAGCTTGCAAGGATCGCATAAGTATTGACTATAATTTCACATTGGTAGCACTACAAGATTCATCAAGAAAACTGCTACTGCTCTCAGAATCCCTTCAAAACAATGGGAACATCTTTAAGGTGACTCTTAAGTAGTTTGCATACATTTCTACATGAGTTTTAATTGCAGATTAAATAAGACACCAGTAAAATAAGATTTCCCATTACAATAACACAAAATAGGAGGCTCTTGGGTGGAGCCAAGATGGCAAAGTAAAAGCAGGGACTTGCTTGAGCTCTTCAACAAACCTCTCCAAATACCTATAAAAATGACTCTAAACAAATTTTAGAACAGCAGAACTCACAAAATGACAGAGTGAAACAAATTTCCAACCTAAGACAACCTGGAAGGTTACAGGAAAGGTCTATTCTACCAGTCTGAAAGAAGAGCACAGTTCAACATGAGCTGCACTGGCACAGACAAGGATGGAACAGGCCTCAGGGGACTGAATCACTGTCAGCTATAGTGGTTTCCAGACTTCTCAACCCACAAAAGCCAAAGACAACTTACAAGGTCAGATGGAAAGATTGGTCAGAACTGTGTGAGAAAGGAGTGTAGTTCGGCCCCAGCTCCAGGGTTATGATGGCTGCTTTCGGAGCTTGTGGCCCACAAACAGTGGGGGAAACTGAGTCACTGATAAGAGGTGGATTGCAGAGATCTCTTAGCTAGGGCTGAGGCAAGATTCTCTTGCTTTGTCTGTGCTTCAATATGGGCAACAATCCTGGGTGGTGGTCAAAGGACGAGAAGGATCGCTGGCACAGTGGAGCTTGTTGCAGCAGTGGAGAGGGAATTTTCCTCACAGTTCCAAGGCATAAAAGAGTGCTTGTGGTCACTCACTGACTAGAGAACAGACAGAGAGAGGAGTAAACACCCCTCCTTTGATCATACAACCTTGGGAGAATTAAAAATTTATAGGTTCATAGAAATATCTCTGAAAACAGCTGCACAAAACCCCTGAGGCTTGGGATGGTACACTCTCCACACTGGAAATAGAGACCTACCTTAACAAAGAGCTAAAAAGTAAAGTAATGGGCTAGGAAAATGAGCAAACAGAGGGGAAAAATCAGACTATAGAATCTTGCTTTGGTGACAAATAAGATCAAAACATACAACCAGAAGAAAACAAAGTTAATGCTCCTACATCCAAAGCCTCCAAGAAAAACATGAATTAGTTGCAGGACATGGAAGAACTCAAAAAGGATTTTGAAAACCAAGTTAGAGAAGTACAAGAAAAATTTGGAAGAGAAATGAGAGTGATGGAAGAAAATTATAAAAAAGAAAGAGTCAACAGCTTGTGAAACCCCCCCAAAAGCTGAAGAAAATAACACCTTAAAAATAGAGACTAAATGAAATGGCAAAAGAGGCCCAAAAAGCCAATGAGAAGAATGCCTTAGGAAGATGAATTGGCCAAGTGGAAAAGGAAATCCAAAAGCTCACTGAAGAAAATAATTTCTTCAAAATTAGAATAGAGCAAATAGAAGCTAATGTCTCTATGAGAAATCAAGAAAATCAAGAAATAAAAAAATAAAACAAAAACCAAAAGAATGAAAAAATAGAAGACAGTGTGAAATACCCCATTGGAAAAAAAACACTGGCCTGGAAAATAGATCTAGGAGAGCTCATTTAAAAATTATTGGACTATCAGAAAGCCTTGATCAAAAAAAGATCCTAGACATCATCTTTCAAGAAATTATCAAGGAAAACTGTCCTGATATTCTAGAACCTGAGGGGAAAATAGACATTAAGCTCATACTATGGTTAAACATATGGAGATCGTAAATTTGAGTGACACAGACATCCTCAGTTGGGATTGTTCTTAAATGTTTTTAAGGCTTCTCATTCTTTCATCAGACAATAAGAATTAAAATCTGCCTCCATGTACATGCATGTTAGCTAACTTTGTTAGCTTTAAGGGAATAAACAATATGAATTTATATACCATGAATTTATATACCACCTAGCCTGTTTGCCTCCTTTAACCAAACCTCCAGGTCGACATTGTCAGCCTTCAGATTTTTGTCTAAAAGAGACAAATGGAAATAGGCCAACCTTCAGAGTTTGGTCTTAAAAGAGACACACAAAATTAGGTCATGTGTGTATTGTTTATTGTCTATGAGCTAGCAAAACATGCATACATGGGAGTCAGATTATTGGGTTTAAAAAAAGGCCAGTTGAAGGAGATTATATACTCATAAAGTGAGGAAGTCCCCTTCACTTTCCTTCTTGAATCAGGATGCTTGTGTCAGCCAAAAATTATAGCCTCCATAGTACATGAGGATGCCCCCAGAATGTCTGGTTTTCTGTAAGCCATAAACATGGGAATGTAATAAAACATGAATGTCAACAGGATAGTGTTCATAAGACAACAAGATAAGAGAAGTGCCATCAATCTATATAGTGTCCAGTTCAAGGCACCTGATCCTTATCAGTCTTAAACAGAATGCTCCAGGTCAACTTCATCCTGGCTTGTGAATGTTGACATAACAGGAGGATTTTGGCTTCATTCAGAGAGCATGCAAAGGATTATGGTTTATTAAATCAGAGTGAGCCAAGATGTCTTTTTTTATCTTTTTCATGTCAGGAGAGGCTCAAGCTGGTTTACACTCTGCATCCCAATAGACTTCTCCCTGGCTGCTCACAATAACTGGGCATTTGTTGTTTGCCCTTTATTCTCCAAAAGGATCATGACATCAGGAAGGTGTAATAGCAAGCACCCTACCACACCCAGGATGACCTGCTAGAACAGGGTCTTTGATCTGCTTTTAAAGGAAAGGACCACTCTACGGGGTTAATGATCTTACTTTAATAAAGAAGTGAGTGTCCAAGAAAGGCAGATAAGTAGAAAATGCAAGCAGAGAAATTAGGACAAAGGCCAATAGATAGGATTCCAACTGTATGAGTAAATCAATATTGCTATATGCTTTACATACATGACTGGATTGAGGGAGCACAGACAACATCTGAGTATTTGCAGAGCTCTGAACAAATGGCTATTCAGAGCCTCGACCAGGAAATCAAAAGATCTTCCTCATGAATGAACTTCCAAAGCAAAATTCCAACCTCTCAGTAATTATAACAAAGACTTGGCATCTGATTGGCTAAGTGCCCAGAAACTGGAAAATCCTCATGCCCCTGCACTTAATTGGAAACTCCCTGTAGCCCAGAGCCTGGTTAGCTGTGGGCCAGAGCTCTATGTACTTATTAAAGAACAGGGAAGATCTTCAAATTCCCTTAACATTACAGAAGGTGATGTCATGATTTACAAATGAATTGGACTTAAGTGATGGAAGGCTGTACAAAGTCACCAGTCTCACTTTCTCCTCTGGAGCCATCTGGGTCCAGTGGCAAGATATAGATCAGGATGATTGGAGATGGCCCTGGATATAGTGGGAAACCTTGGCCTTTTTAAGGTCTTTACCTTAAATCTTTTCCAGGTCTCAATTTGATTGAGGCTACACTCATTCAGTGATTAAGGCTAGGTAAGAAGTAGTGAGGCAAAGAATGGCCTCTTTCACCTACTTAAAAAAGTCAGTCTGGGAGGGAAGACCCTTACGGTTTCTGACCAAAACAGAAACAACTGCTATTTACACTTACTCAGTCATCAGGGCCCAAAGGATGACCACTAAGTGGGGCTTGAACTGAGACATATTGTTGGTCAATGAAGGAGAGCCAGAGTGATTTGGGTTTAAGGCATGATCCTTAGGAAAAAAAAATCTAGACTGGCCATATCACCCCTCCACACACACACACACACACACACACACACACACACATCTCAAAATATCTCTCATCAAAGGTTCTCTATACAGCACCATCTCTCCCCATGAATACAGCTGTTTCAAACTTTTTCAATGTCTGAGGCAAACTTTCCACCTCCTTTATCCTTTCATTACATCCAATGTTTATATGGAAACTAGGATGGGTAGAGTTTGGGGATTTCTTTTTGGTTTTGTTTCCTCTCTCTCAGAGTGTCTCCATCTGCCTCCCAAATGCACTCATAGCCATCAAATACAATCCATTGTCTGTCACCAAGGCCTCTGAAGAATCTGTCCTGGGATGGTATAGCATTCAAATTGCTAGAGGAGAAGTTAAGGGAGTTAGAGGAAGAAATAGACAGCAAGACTATACTAGTGGGGGACCTCAATCTCCCCCTCTCTGAACTTGATAAATCTAACCTCAAAATAAATAAGAAAGAAGATAAAGAGGTGAACAGAATTTTAGAGAACCTAGATATGATAGACCTCTGGAGAAAACTGAATGGGGATAAAAAGGAATATATCTTCTTCTCAACAGTACATGGCACATACACAAAAATTGACCATGTACTAGGGCATAAAAACTTTGCAATCCAGTGCAGAAAGGCAGAAATATTAAATACATCCTTTTCAGATCATAATGCAATAAAAATTATATATAATAAAGGGCCATGGAAATATAGACTAAAATCTAATCGAAAACTAAACAATTTAATCCTAAAGAATGAGTGGGTCAAACAAGAAATCATAGAAACAACCAATAACTTCTTTCAAGAGAATAATGGTAATGAGACAACATACCAAAACTTGTGAGATGCAGTGAAAGCAGTCCTTAGAGGAAGTTTTATATCTCTTAATGCATATATGAATAAAATAGAGAAAATGGAGATCAATAAATTTGACATACAGCTTAAAAAACTAGAAAAAGAACAAATTGTAAATCCCCAATTAAATACTAAATTAGAAATACTGAAAACCAAAGAAGAAATTGATTAAATTGAAATTAAGAAAATTATTGAACTAATAAATAAAACTAAGAACTGGTTTTATGAAAAAAAAAACAATAAAATCAATAAACCTTTAGTCAACTTGATAAAAAAAATAAAGAAGAAAACCAAATTACCAGTATCAAAAATGAAAAGGGTGAATTGACCTCCAATGAAGAGGAAATAAAACAATAATTAGGAATTATTTTGCCAAATTGTATGTACATAAATTTGACAATCTTAGTGAAATGGACTGATACTTAAGAAAAAAATAAGTTGCCCAGATTAACTGAAGAGGAAGTAAAATACTTAAACAGCCCCATCTCAGAAAAAGAAATAGAGCAAGTCATAAATAAACTCTTTAGGAAAAAATCTCCAGGGCCAGATGGATTTACAAGCGAATTATATCAAACATTTAAAGAAAAATTGATTCTAATACTTTATAAACTATTTGGGAAAATTGGAGAAGGAGTCCTACCAAATTCTTTTTATGACACAAATATGGTATTTATACCTAAATCAGGAAGAGTCAAAACAGAGAAGGTAAATTATACACCATTTTCCCTCATGAATATAGATGCAAAAATTTTAAATAAAATGACATCAGTTGCTCATGGCTAGGTCGAGTTAATATAATAAAAATGACTATTTTACCCAAATTAATTTGCCAGTTTAGTGTCATACCAATCAATCTACCAAAAAATTATTTTATAGAGTTAGAAAAAATACTTACAAAATTCATCTGGAAGAACAAAAGGTCCAGAATATCAAGGGAATTAGTGAAAAGAAAAGCTAGGGAAGGTAGCCTAGTGTAATGGGAATGTAAATTTTTAAGATCTTCCCTGCCCCTAGGCTAAAGTGCATCTGGAGCCTGGGGTGGGGGGCTTGTTTTTCAGTAGATACTTTTTGATTGGCCAGTGGGTCAATAAGGTTGTTACATTCTCTGAGCCAGGAGAAGGCTATATAAGCCCTGATGTGTAGTTTTGTTTGGGGGCTCACTTTGAGAAGTGTTCTGTGATTTGATGAAACTCTGGGAAGCCGTTGTTTGAGAGTCCCCCGACTTTGAAACCCAGATGTTGATTTGGTATGGATGTAATGGTTGGACAGTTTGGAAATCTGTCTACTTGATCTGTTTCTCTGTCTTGATAATTCTGTCTGTATATTCTGAAGTTCAGGGTGCTGACCTTTTTCCCCTAAACTAGGTAACTAGGTAAACTATACATATTTGACTGATTAAAGTAAGCTTGTTAACCCATTTTGAGTTGCTTTCCTTTAACAAAGCAGATCCAAGAATCTGTATTGGCAGCCACCCTGAGGACGCTTGGGGTGCTTGCTGCTACACCTAGCCATACCAGATTTTAAACTGCATTATATAGCAACAGTCATCAAAACTACCTCATACTGGGTGAGGAATATAGCAGTGGATCAATATAATAGATTAGGTACATGGGACATAGCAGTGAATGACTATAGTAATCTACTGTTTGATAAACCCAAAGACTCCAACTTCTGGAATAACAACACACTATTTGACAAAAACTGCTGGGAAAACTCGAAAATAGTATGGCAGAAACTGGGCATAGACCAATATCTTAGTACCAAAATAAAGTCTAAATAGGTGCACAATCTAGATATAAAGGCTGATATGGTAAGCAATCTGGGAGAACAAGGAAAAGTTTACCTGTCAGATTTATGAAGTAGGGAAGAATTTATGTCCAAACAAGAGATAGAGAACATTATGAAATGCAAAATGGATAATTTTGATTACACTAAACTGAAAAGTTTTTGTACAAATAAAGCCAATGTAACCAATATTAGGAGGGAAGTGGAAAATTGGCAAAGGATTTTACAACCAGTGTCCCTGATAAAGGACTCATTTCTAAAATATATAGAGAACTGAGGCAAATTTATAAGAATACAAATTCATTCCCCAATTGATAAATGGTCAAAGGATATGAACAGGTAGTTTTCAGAGGAAGAAATTAAAGCATATGAAAAAATGCTCAAAATCGTTATTGATTAGAGAAATGAAAATCAAAACAACTCTGAGGTAGCACATCTCACCAGGCAGATTGACTAAGATGACAAAATAGGAAAATGATAAATGCTGGAGATGATGTGCAAAAATTGGAGCACTAATGCATTGTTCATGGAGTTGGGAACTGATCCAACCATTCTGGAGGGCAATTTGGAACTATGCTCAAAGGGCTATAAAGATGTGAATATCCTTTGACTCAGCAATACCACTTCTTGGGCTGTATTTCAAAGAGATAATACAAGTGGAAGGAGGAATCGTATGTACAAAAATATTGATACTAGCTCTTTTTGTGGTGGCAAAGAATTGGAAATCAAGGGGATGCCCATCAATTGGGGAATGGCTGAACAAGTTGTAGTATATGAATGTAATGGAATACTATCGTGCTTTAAGAAATGAAGAGCAGAAAGATTTCATAATAACCTGGAGAGGCTTATATGAACTGATGCTGAGTGAGGAGAGCAGAACCAGAAGCACTTTTTACACAATTACAGATTCATTGTATGTGTGACAACTAACTTTGATAGACTGGGCTCCTCTCAGCAATGCAAGGTTATAAGACAGCTCCAAAAGACTCATGATAGAAAGGAATATCCACATCCACAGAAAAAAATGCAGAGTCTGAATGTAGTTTGAAGCAAACTACTTGCTCTTTTTCTTTTGTGTTTTGTTTTGTTTTATTCCTTCTTTCTCATCATTGTTCACTCACATTGTTTACTCCATCTTCTTTACAACTTGACTAAAGTTCAATGTGAAGCTATTTGTAGAGCCTATATTGGATTGCATGCATCCATAGGGGTGAGGGTGGAGGACGGGGATGGGGGAGGGGAATTTGGAACTCAAGGGATTGTGGAACTGAATGTTGTGAACTAAAAGTAATTTAAAAGTTTTTGCCTTGTAAAAACTGCATTCTCTTTTTTCTGCATACTTTAATTTCAGAACAACATAAACAGCCCACAATACACAGCATTCTACTCCCCCAAATCAGGAGAAAGGGAACAGGGTCCCTGTAAGCGCTGACCTAATACACTAGAAAACAGGAGGTAAAAAAAACAAAGACCACTAGGTATTGGCATATGGAGCCAGGCAAGGACAAGGCCTCTATTGCTGCTGTGGGAAAACACAGAGAACTACACAGAGGGTGGGGTTCTGATGCAGAGATTCATCTAATCCACCTCCTCCATGCAGGATGCATCTTCATCTCCTTCAAGTGGAGGGATTTCATCAGGAACAGCAGCACTGGGTTCTTCTGCTGTCACCTCATCCTCATCAGTGCCAAGACCTAGCTTAATCATGCAGCAAATTCCATTTGAGTGAGTCTGGGCATCTTCTAGAGAGAAACCCGAAGACAGCAGAACTGTCTCAAAAAGCAGCACTACCAGGTCTTTCACAGCCTTATCGTTCTTGTCAGCCTCAGTCTTTTGCCTGAGAATCTCCACAATGGGGTGATCTGGGTTTATTTCCAGGTGCTTCTTGGCCATCATGTAATCCATTGTTGAGTTGTCTCTCAATGCCTGGGCCTTCATGTTCCATGTTGGCTGTCCAGCCATATGTGCTAGTCACAATGCAACAGGGTGAAGACACCAGCCGATTGGAGATTGTCACTTTCTCAACCCTCTGTGATAGTAATGGCATTTAAAGATTCCCCTGTATTGGCTTGGTTTTCAAATCGATTGCGTTAAAACCCAGAACCTGTGGGATGGACTTGTTGATGTGAAAAGAGAGTCCTGAACTGGGAGGAGCTGGTGACTTAGATTTGGAGAGACAAGAGAGAGGCAGAAGAACTTTTTGGAAGCAGCACCTCGTGGAGGCAGGGAGAGAGAGAGAGAGGATTGTTGAGTGCCACTTTGAATTGCCCTGGACTTTTGAGACCTGCCCCCGGAGCTGCCAAGGACTGAGGAGACATGGCTGTTTTTCTGGTACTTTGTCTGTCTGTTTTGATGTTCTTTTGCCAGATTTGTCCACTGGTGAAAGACAGTCCTGTTGAAGAAGCCCTGGAACCTGGCTGTTGGCTAAGAAGCCCTGAGACTGTCCTGCAGACAGAGAGTGAATACTGTCCACTGGTGAAGGACAGTGCTGTTGTTGCAGGGGTCTGGAGACTGTCCTGCAGACAGAGTGAATACTGTCAACTGGTGAAGGACAGTGCTGTTGTTGCAGGGGTCTGGGAACCTTTCTGTTGGTTCAGAAGCCCTGAAGAAGAATTTTCTTGTTGTATGTTTAAAGAAATCCTGGGAGAGGGTTTTGCTAATGTTTTCAGGGTTTCTAGGACTGTTCTACAGACAGAGGATGAATTCATGAAGGGACTGGCAATGTATCTTGTGGCCTTGCTAAGCCTTGTCTCCCCAGGAACTAAGATTGCTGAGAACTTGCCTCTTGTCAAGATGAAGCAAAGACCTCCATTTGGGTATTAAGTGCTGTGCTTAAAATTGATGTAACTCTGGGGTAGATTCAATTGTGATCCAGGGGTGGGGAACTTCTGACCTTTTTGTGTTCTATGGTTGAACAAATGAATGTACTTTACTTAGTTTGGAAACTAATCTCCATTTGAGAAGAGGGGCTTTGTGGTGGACTAAATGAAGGTATAGCCTAGGGGTGGAGAAGTATTTAGACCAGGAACTTTGTAATTGATTGAATGATTGGAAGGTCCTGGGGTGGGGTAGTACTTGGAGATTATTTAATCACACTTTGTAAATGCTGTATTTTGAATGATGTCATGTTTTGACCTTCTCTGTTCTTGGTTTGTCACTGAATAAAATGGAGAGCACCTATGCTGGTATTCTGAACCTTGGGAAGTTGCCTTTCCTTGGCATTACATTACACCCTCCTATCCAGAATTTCATTAGCTTGCACAAGTTCTCAAATTTTGCCTTGCTCTCTTCTGTTTTTTCTTTTCTTCTTCATCCTCTGCAAGTTGTCCCTTCCTTAGTAACAGGTACAAGGGTATTCCCATCAAATTCCTTTAGCTGCTGCACTCAGTACTCAACAATGGGTTCTGTCATGTACACTACTTCAAAACCACATTTCTGTACCCATTCCACAAAAACAGAGTTGGCCACTTGTTCTTTGCTCTCACCAGTGATATAGTACATACGTTTCTGGGTTTCCTTCATTCTAGACACATATTCAGACAAGAAAGTCATCTCATCTCCTGACTGTGATGTGTGATAATGTAACAGTTCACATAGATGGTGCCTATTGGTTGAGTCCTCATGGATTCCAAGTTTTAGATTTTTTGAAAAGGCCTCATAGAACTTTTTGTAATTCTCTTTGTCTTCTGCCAGTTCAGAGAAGAACTCTAGACACTTCTTGACAATGTTCTTACAGATGACCTTCAAGATATTATTCTGTTACAGCATCTCTCTGGAAATGTTGAGGGGCAGATCCTCAGAGTCTACCACACTTTGGATAAAATTAAGATATTGTAATAGTAATGGAATTTAAAGATCCTCCTGTATTGGCTTGGTTTTCGGATTGATTGTGTTAAAACCCAGAGCTTGTGAATCCAACTTGTGGGATGGACTTGTTGACGTGAAAAGAGAGGGTTGAACTGAAATGGTGAGTGAATTTAGAGAGACACAAGCAAAGAGAGAAGCAGAAGAATTTTTGGAAGCAGCATCATGGAGGCAGAAATGGAGGGGATTGCTGAGGGCCAGTTTGAACTGCCCAGGACTTTTGAGAGCTGCCACGCAGGGCTGCCAAGGACTGAGGAGACATGGCTGTTATGCTGGTACTTTGTCTGTCTGTTTTGATGTTGTTTTGCCAGATTTGTCCACTGTTAAAGGCCAATGATGTTGTTGCAGAGGTCCTGAAACCTTGCTGTTGGTTCAGAGCTCTTGAGACTGTTCTTAAGACAGAGAGTGAATTGTGTCCACTGGTGAAGGACAGTGCTGTTGTTGGAGAGTTCCTGGAACCTTGCTGTTGGTTCAGGCATCCTGAGACTGTTCTGTAAACAGAGAGTGAATTGTGTCCACTGGTGAAGGCCAATGCTGTTGTTGCAGTCCTGGAACCTTGCTGTTGGTTCAGAAACCCTGAAGAAGGATTTTCTTGTTGTATGTTTACAGAAATCCTGGGAGAGGGTTTTGCTAATGTTTTCAGGGGTCGTAGGACTGTTCTGTAGACAGAGAATGAATTAATGAGGACACTGGCAATGTATCTTGTGGCCTTGCTAAGCTTTGTCTCCCCAGGAACAAAGATTGCTGAGAACTTGCCTCGGGTCAAGATGAAGAAAAGACCTTTCTTTGGGTATTAAATGCTGTGCTTAAGCTTGTTATAACTGTGGGGTAGATGGCCTATTCAGTTGTAATCCAAGGGTGGGAAATTTTTTACTTTTTTGTGCTCTGTGATTGAACAAATGAATGTGCTTTACTTATGATTGGAAACTAATCTCTATTTGAGAAGAGGGGCTTTGTGATTGACTAAATGAATGTACTGCCTAGGGGTGGAGTAGTATTTAGAAGAGGGACTTTGTGATTGATTAAATGAATGTAATGTCCAGGGGTGGAGTAGTACTTGATTGAATTACACTTGGTAAATGCTGTATTTTGAATTATGCTATATTTTGATTTTTCTCTGTTCTTAATTTGTCACTGAATAAAATGGAGAGCACCTATGCTGGTATTTTGAACCTTGGGAAGTTGCCTTTGCTCGGCATTACAGATACTCAGGAATAAGCTCATCACAATTGTCCATGATGAACACATGCTGTACATACAGCTTAATGTTTTTCTTATTACTTTCAAAGAGATCAAAAGGAGCCCAGTAAGGGATTAAGAGCAGAGCTCTGAATTCCAGCTGACCTTCCACAGAGAAATGCTTTACTGACAAGTGATCTTCCCAATGATTGGTGAAGCTCTTATAAAACTCACTATATTCCTCTTGGCTGATGTCATCAGGGCTATGTGTCCAGATGGGCTTTGTCTTGTTCAGCTCTTCCTGATCAATGTATTTCTCCTTGATCTTCTTGGTTTTCTTCTTCTTGTCCTTGCCTTCATCTTATTCATCATATCCTACATCTTCAATCTTGGGTTTCTCCTCATCTTTAGCTGGCTCTTCCTCTTCTTTCTCTTTGTCTTTCTCTGTCTCATCATTACTGATTTCCTTCTCTCATTCTTTCTCCAAATAAAGTGTGATGGGATAGCCAATGAATTGAGAATGCTTCTTCACGATCTCCTTGATCCTCCTCTCTTCCACATACCCTGTCTGGTCTTCTTTCAGATGTACCTTGGTGCCCCTACCAATAGGCTCACCATGGTCAGCATGGACTGTGAAAGAGCTACCAGCAGAAGACTCCCAGGCATACTGTTCATCATCATTGTGCTTGGTGATGACAACTACTTTCTCTGCCACCAAGTAAGCAGAATAGAAACTCACACCAAACTGACCAGTCATGGAGATGCCTGCTCCAGCCTGCAAAGCCTCCATGAAACCCTTGGTGCCAGACTTGGCAGTGGTTCCCAAGTTATTGATCAAATCAGCTTTTGTCAAGCCAATGACAATATCCACCAAAGTCAGAGTATGCTCCTGAGGGTTGGGGATAATGTCAATCTTTAGCTCTTTATCACTGTCCAATTTGGAAGGATCTGTCAAACTGTCATAGCAGATCTTGTTCAGGGCATCAGAGGCATTAGAAATGATCTCTCAAAGGAAGATTTCCTTATTAGAATAAAAGGTGTTGATAATCAAGGACATAAACTGGGTAATCTCTGCCTGGAAGGCAAAGGTCTCCAGCTCCTCCTCTCCATGCTGTACTTCCTCAGGCATCTTGAGTTATTGCAGATAAGAAGGCTGGTTCAGGGAAGTGCTGAGTCCAATGGCACCCAAAATGAGGTACTGTGAGGAGCTTGGCACGAGAGAATAATTTTATTTTTAAAAGTATCTGTCCTGCGGGCAGAGCCAAGATGGTGGAGTAGAAGCACGACCTTCCCGCAGCTCCGGCTTCCACCCTCCCCAATCTATGTAAAAAGGGGACTCTAAAAAAATTTTGGAGCTGAAGAACCCACAAAATGACGCAGAGAAGCTAACCTCCCTCTGAGGACACCCTGGCAGGCTGACAGGAATCCAGCACAGCACTCTGGGAGCCGAGCCCAGCCCCACGCCGAGGGCGGGCCTGACCAGCCGCGGCCAGAGGGACTCCGGATCAGCAGCAGCTGTGGCCATTTCGAGATTTATCAACACATAGATGCGGAGGACAAAGTGAGAGGTCAGTACAGTCTGGACTTTGGGACCCAGTAAGTGGGAGTGTGTGGTTTTTACCCCCAGGGCGAAAAGCCACTGAGACGCTGGCACAGCCAGCCAGCGCCACATGACAGCTTCAGCTCCTGGCCTGCAGAGTGTAGGGGGACCAAGCACCAGTCTGAGGGGTAATCACTCTTGCTTTAACCTGCTTGGATCTGGATTGCAGTCTAGGGTGGAGGTTCTGGGGTGTGTGTCCAGCTTGCCAGAGTGTGTGGAGACCTCAGAGAGGGCACCCATCTAATGCCTCTGGCAGCTGAGAAAACCCCAGCATTTGGGACGAAAGCTCCCCTGTCTGGTGGCAGAGTCCTACTGTGGCAAAAGGCCCAGAAGTCAAGTAATTTAGTGGCAAAATGAGCAGGCAAAGGAAACAAAGGAGACAGAAGATTCCAACAATACACTCCTATTTTGGGGACAAAAAGGAGCAAAGCATGGAACAGGAGGAAAACAGTGAAGTCAGAACTCCTGCACCAAAAGCTTCAAAGGAAAATACAAACTGGTTACAGGTCATAGAGGACCTTAAGAAAGATTTTGAAAACCAAATAAGAGAAGTGGAGGAAAAATTGGGAAGAGAAATGAGAACAATGCAAGAAAATTACAAAATGAGAGTCAACAGCCTGACTGAGGAAAATAATACCTTAAAAAACAGACTGATTCAAATGGCAAAGGAGGCCCAAAGTCCTATTATGGTACAAGGAAGAAAGGAGGGAAAAGAGCATTGTTTGAACCATACTTTTATTATATTTGGCTCAAGAAGGGAATAACATACTTAGGTAAAGAAACCTAACTTATCCTACAGGAATTAGGAGGGGAAAGGGGAGAGAAAAGGGAGGGGGTGGATAGAAAGGGGGGAAGAAATAGTAAGGGTAAAGGGAAAGAAAAGGGAGGGAGTGACAGAAGAGCGGGCAGACTGAGGGAGACAGTGGTCAAAAACAAAACTCTAGTGAGGAGGGAAAGGGAGAAAGGAGAGAAAAAAGCATAAACTGGGGCAGGGGAATAGGGTGTAGAGAAAGACACAGCTAGTAATCACAACTGTGAATGTGAATGAGATGAAGTCTCCCATAAAACAGAAGCAGATAGCAAAGTAGATTAAAAACAGGAATCCTACAATATGTTGTTTAAAAGAAATACATCTGAAGCAGAGGGAAAGGACAGAACAAAGGTAAAAGGCTTAAGCAGAATATATTATGCTTCAACTGAAGTAAAGAAAAAAGCAGGCGTAGCAATGCTGATCTCAGATAAAGCAAAAGAAAAAATAGTCCCAATTGAAAGAGATAAGGAAGGAAACTACATTTTGCTAAAAAGTGCCATAGACAATGAAGCAATATCATTGCTAAACATATATGCGCCAAGTGGTATAGCATCCAGATACTTAGAGGAGAAGTTAAGGGAGTTACAAGAAAAAAGAGACAATAAAACTATGCTAATGGGGAACCTGAACCTCCCCCTCTCAGAATTAGATAAATCTAACCAAAAAAATAATAAAAACAAAAGAACTTAAGTAGGTGAATAGAATTCTGGGGAATTTATATAGGGTAGAACTCTGGAGAAAATTGAATGGGGATATAAAGGAATATACAATTTTCTCAGTGGTATATGACATCTATACAAACACTTATCATGTATTAGGCCATAAAAACCTCACAATCCAGTGTAGAAAAACAGAAATATTAAATGCATCCTTTTCAAATCATGATGCAATAAAAATCACATATATTAAAGTGCCATGGAAAGATAGGCTAAAAATGAATCGGAAACTAAGTAATCTAATCCTAAAAAATGAGTGGATCAAACAATAAATCATAGAAACAATCAATAACTTCATCCAAGAGAATGACAATGAGACAACAAAATTTATGGGTTGCACCAAAAGCAGTTCTTAGGGGAAGTTTTATATCTCTGAATGCTTACATGAATAAAATAGAGAAAGAAGAGGTGAATGAATTGGACATGCATCTGAGAAAACTAGAAAAAGAACAAATTAAAAACAACCAATTATAAAACCAAATTAGAAATTTTGTAAACCAAAGGAAAGATTAATAAAATTGAAATTAAGAAAGCTATTGAACTAATAATAAAACTAAGAGCTAGTTTTATGAAAAAAACAATAAAATAGACAAACATTTGATTAGTTTGATTAAAAAAAAAAGAAGATAACCAAATTAGCAGTATCAAAAAAGAAAAGGGTAAATTCTCCACCAATGAAGAGAAAATTAAAACAATAAATTAGGAACTATTTTGCCCAGCTGTATGACAAAAAAAATCTGATGATCTGAATGAAATGAATGAATATATACAAAAATATAAATTGTCCAGATTAACAGAAGAGGAAATAAAATACTTAAATAATCCCATTTCAGAAAAAGAAATTGAACAAGCTATCAATGAATTTTCCCCAAGAAATCTCCAGGGCAGGTGGATTTCCAAGTGAATTTTACCAAACCTTTAAAGAACAATTAATTACAATTGTATATAAACTATTTTGGAAAATAGGTAAAGGAGCCCTACCAAATTATTTTTATGATACAAGTGTGATATCTTAAATATCAGGAAGAGACAAAACAGAGAAAGAAAATTATAGACCAATTTCCCTGATGAATATAGATGCAAAAATTTTAAATGAAACATTAGCAAAGAGATCATAGCAATTTATCTTGAGGATAATATATTATGACAAGGTAGAATTTATACAAGGACTTCAGGGCTATTTCAATATTAGGAAAACTATCAGTTTAAGTGACCATATCAAGAAAAAAGTGAAAAGAAATCATATGATTATCTCAATAGATGCAGAAAAAAGCTTTTGACAAAATACCACACCCATTCCTCTTAAAAACAATGTAGAACATAGGAATAAATGGAGTCTTCCTTAAAATGATAAGTAGCATCAACCTAAAACTATCAGCAAGTATTATATGTAATGGGGATAAACTAGAAGCATTTCCAATAAGATCAGGGTGAAACAAGGATGGCCATTATCACCACTGTTATTCAATATGGTACTAGAAATGTTAACTTTAGCAATAAGAGAAGAAAAAAGAAACAGAAAGAATTAGAATAGGCAAAGAAGAAACAAAGCTATTACTCTTTGCAGATAATATGATGATATACTTAAAGAATCCTAGAGAATCAAGTAAAAAACCTATGTGAAATAATAAATTTAGCAAAGTTGCAGGATAGAAAATAAACCCACATAAATCACTGGCATTTCTATATATTATGAACAAAGCCCAGCAACCAGAGATAGAAAGAAAAATGTCATTTAAAGTTACTGTAGGCATTAAAAATATTTGGGAGTCCACCTGCCAAAACAAACCCAGGAACTATATAAACACAATTACAAAATACTTTCCACACAAATAAAGTCACATTTAAGTAATTGGGGAAATATCGGTGCCAGAGCTAGGATATAACTTAAGTGAGATTTGAAGACAAGATTTCCAATGCCCATGTCAAGATCTCTAAACCCCTGATGGCTAATGTAGTATTAAAGGAAGTTAAAAAAAATAACAAGATGCTGAAACAATTGCATCATCACCATTACCATCACTGTTATCCTTATATTTAGAACTATACTTACTTTTTTAAGTAAACACTTCAGAGAAGGTCCCCCAGGAGAGCATTTGAAGAATTTCAACTGTCTATCCAGAGTCACCTTCTCTAATTGTCAGTCATACCTCCCTCTCCAAAACCCATCCTTGCTAAGTGTCTTCACCAACAGAAATGGTTTGTGGCAATCTTCTTTCAAGTCTAATAGTTACCATATGAAATTGTTACACAAGAGAGAGTCTGAATCCTTGGCAGAAAAACAGTTTAAGGAATGAGAAATGCAGAACTTTTTGAACATTCAGGGATCCAGAAGCCAATAGATCCAAGATGTGACCACCTGTAACATCCTGGACACTGACCCAGTGTAATGTAATGTAATATAATGCCAAGGAAAGGCAACTTCCCAAGGTTCAGAATACCAGCATAGGTGCTCTCCATTTTATTCAGTGACAAACCAAGAACAGAGAAGATCAAAACATGACATCATTCAAAATACAGCATTTACTAAACGTGATTAAATAATCTCCAAGTACTACCCCACCCCAGGACCTTCCAATCATTCAATCAATTACAAAGTCTCTGTTCTAAATACTTCTCCACCCCTAGGCTATACCTTAATTTAATCCACCACAAAGTCCCTCTTCTCAAATGGAGATTAGTTTCCAAACATAAGGTCAAAAGTTCCCCACCCCTGGATCACAATTGAATCTACCCCAGAGTTACATCAAGTTTAAACACAGCACTTAATACCCAAATGGAGGTCTTTTCTTCATCTTGACAGGAGGCAAGTTCTCAGCAATCTTAGTTCCTGGGGAGACAAGGCTTAGCAAGGCCATAAGATACATTGCCAGTCCCTTCATGAATTCATCCTCTGTCTGTAGAACAGTCCTAGAACCCCTGAACACATTAGCAAAGCTCTCTCCCAGGATTTCTGTAAACGTACAACAAGAAAATCCTTCTTCAGGGCTTCTGAACCAACAGCAAGGTTCCAGGACTGCAACAACAGCATTGGAACCAACAGAAAGGTTCCCAGACCCCTGCAACAACAGCACTGTCCTTCACCAGTGGACAGTATTCACTCTGTCTGCAGGACAGTCTCCAGACCCCTGCAACAACAGCACTGTCCTTCACCAGTAGACAGTATTCACTCTGTCTGCAGGACAGTCTCCAGACCCCTGCAACAACAGCACTGTCCTTCACCAGTGGACAGTATTCACTCTCTGTCTGCAGGACAGTCTCAGGGCTTCTTAACCAAAAGCCAGGTTCCAGGACTTCTTCAACAACAGGACTGTCTTTCACCAGTGGACAAATCTGGCAAAACAACATCAAAACAGACAGACAAAGTACCAGCAAAACAGCCATGTCTCCTCAGTCCTTGGCAGCTCAGGGGGCAGGTCTCAAAAGTCCAGGGCAATTCAAAGCGGCCACCAGCAATTCTCTTACCCTCTCTCTCTCCACGAGGTGCTGCTTCCAAAAAAAGTTTCTTCTGCCTCTCACTTGTCTCTCCAAATCTACATTACCAGCTCCTCCCAGTTCAGGACTTTCTTTTCACATCAACAAGTCCATCCCACAGGTGGGATTAACAAGCTCTGGGTTTTAACACAATCAATTTGAAAACCAAGCCAATACAGGGGAATCTTTAATTGCCATTACTATCACATTATCAACAAGTCCATCCCACAGGTGGGATTAACAAGCTCTGGGTTTTAACACAATCAATTTGAACGAAAGAACGAAAATGCAGAGACTGATGAAGATTTGAATTGGACTGCCATGTGTTTTGAACTCACTCTCTGACTCTGTTTTCTGCATTTATTTTGACCATACATTTTTTTAGTTTTGGCCATTAAAAAAATCATCACAAGATAGCATTTCCAGGCAGTCCTTTGCTCATTCTTTTTGTTTCTGAATCCCTTGATGTTAACATGCTTTCTGCCCTCATTGTTGGTAGGACTTTGAAGATTTTAGCAGGCTCTCTCTCGTGGATAATTTTCATATTAACAGGCTTTATACCTTTATAAATTTTATATAAATGCACATACACATACAGCCTTTGCTATAAGTAAGTTTCCATAGTTCATTTTCTGTAATGGATACAGGAAGATGGATGTGGGGAGGCAATCAGGGTTTCTACGTCCTGCTGACTTGATCACACTATTTCATATATATGTCCTGACTGATATATTATTTTTCCTGTTCCTTTGAAAGATTAATGATGATGATGGTGATAAAAATTACCCTTATATGGTATGCTCTATATTTATTATCTCATTTGACCTCCATCACAAACTTGTGTTGTAGATGCTATTATAATCTCCATTTTACAGAGAAATTCACTGAGGCTGGTTAAGGTAGTAATTGGTCAGGGTGGAATTTGAAGTCAGATATTCCTGAATACAAATAGGAGGTCCTAATTCACTTGCCCACCAATTAGTTGCCATTATTTTTCCTTCTCTACTTCATATCCTTCCATTCATTTAATTCATGACTTTCCTGGGGTTTCATAGGTCATTTAACTAGAAGTATAGGGGTTTTCTGAGCATTCTACTTACCAGAATGTAATCACACTGCTGAGGAAACTGTGGTCCTATAGACTTGGCCAAGATCAAATATAGAAAGAATGACAGAGTTGTGAATATGACCCTGTTACGTTCTGATCAAAGTGCCTGGCCTTTTTCACAATTGTAATAAAGTTTGCCAGAGTTCTGAGCACTATTAGTTTATTAGTAGAACACAAATCTACTAATAGAGTGGGTCAATGGAGACCTCAATAATGGGAGATCCCAATGAGGGTATTTTATAGCAGTTAACAAGATGATAGAGCAAAATTTCAAGCTATGTAGATGTTTCTTATTCTGAATGGCCAGAAAGTAAAAACTCCTGATCTCTGTTTGATGTGACCTTCCCTTGGACCTCCCCTTCTAAAAATTCCTGATCCACAAATAAGACACGTGATTCAGATCACCAGACAAAGGTAAGACAGTTCTTTCCTTGGGAGACAGGAATATTTTGCAGAAGATGGGGTGCTATACAATAGTTT
Source organism: Petaurus breviceps papuanus (assembly GCF_028583685.1). NCBI lineage: Eukaryota > Metazoa > Chordata > Mammalia > Diprotodontia > Petauridae > Petaurus > Petaurus breviceps. The sequence continues at coordinate 379,521 of NW_027187113.1, read as the reverse complement.
ATATTAAGTTTGATCTTTCCCTAGAATTTTGGAAGTTGTAAGTATGGAGATACAAGGCATAAGATAAAAACTGTGACCCAAGTGACCTGACATTACCTAAGTAAAACTTAAAGCAAAGGGGAATATTAAATCAAGCTTGACTAAGCCTTAAAAACAGAATTTCAGTCAATTTTCAAGTTTACTCCTCTTTCTACTAAATTTTCTTTGCACTCATTGATTTTTTTTCTTTGTCAGGCATAATTCCTTCAAGCTAGTATTTATGGAATGGAGGCAATATGAATTGAGATGGCAAGTGGCAAAGCATGTTACAGGCCTGGTCCCATTTTCCCAGCCACACAGGATGCCATTTGCTGCAGCTTTTTGTCTGTTCATCCCATGATGCTAACAATATTTCTACATTTAGGTTTGGAAGAACTATTACTATCAATCTCCCTCTTATGGACAGATTTCACATTGCAACCATTAATCTACCTGTGGAAAGTAAGTGTCCACAGTTCATCTGTTTAAAAAACCTTTGGCATATTAGGTATGGCAATGGCAGCAATGGCACTGTCTCCAGGCTGTTGGCTAGATTAAAATATTTTGCTACAATTCTGCCTGATTTCTTTAGGTGTTCATGTAAAATAATGACAACAGAAAAACAACAATCATGAATGACCTTATACATTTCGTGGTCTGTTGAAGTCTAGGATCCTATTCTCAGTATTTTTAAATAAGTTTCTGTTAATGTATTGTTTCTGCCATTCATCATAGTTGTCTCCAATATTCTTCTCCCCTCTCCAGAGAGCCATCCCATCTAACAGTTTATTTTAGAGAAAAAAGATCATCACAACTGATCTAAATATATTGAAAATTGGAAACCGTGAACAATGTGTAATGCCTGTGGATCTCCCACCTGCACCAAGGAGTGGCTTGGTAGTGTGCACTTTGGTCATGCTTAATCTCAATAATTTTGGTACCTTCATTTTATATTTTTTTTGTTTGCTGTTGCTTCTTCCATGTACATTGTTGTGATAATCCATTTGATCCATCCATCTTATATGGATGGGTAGGCCAAATAGGAGGCAAGTTTAGAAGGATAGAAGGAGCATATGTGAGTGGGTGGGAGGAGAAATCAGGGGAAACTGGAAGAGAAAGACCTCCCTCTTAAGGAAAGCAGGATTGGTCATGAGTAGAGAATGATGCTAATCAAGGAAGTAAGGAGGCTGAAATGAGGAGGCAGAGTACTCCAGACAGGGTGGACAGTCAGTGTAAAGGCCTTGTTTCCTGTTAGGAGAAGAACAAGAAGGTCAGTGAAAGGAGATTTTTAGAGTCCTTGGAGGATGGTGAGAGTAGTAAATCTAAGTAGACTGGAAAGGAAAGAAAGCAATAGGCTGTGAAGGGCTTTTGCAGACCAAAACAATAATTTCTACTTGCTCCTGGAGATAACAAGGCATTCATGGAGGTGACTGAGGAGGCCACAGACATGAATAGATGTGTGTTTTAGCACAGTGCCTGGGAGAAAACAAGTGATTCATCTATGTTGATTGATTGCTTTGGGAGGCTCACTTTGGCACCTTCATGGGGGATGAGTGGTGTGGGGAGATGCCTGAGGCAGGGAAATCCACCAGCAAGCTGTGGTACAATAGGCCAGACATGAGCAAGTGAGATGTTGCCCCAGGGTTATAGCTGTGTGATGGTATGTAGTGGATAGATGTGGTGAAGCAAGCTAGGACAACACTTGATCACAGAGCAAATATATGGGCTAAGTGCCAGTGAGGAATTGAGGATGGCACAGAGGTGGAGAGACTGTGCATCTGGGAGCATGGGCTTGCCTTGGGTAGCAAGAGGAAATTTGATAAGACAGGACATTTTGTTTCCTTTGTTGGAATGGGAGAAAGAGACTGAGTATTCTTTTGGTCATGGGCAAATGGAGTTGAACCTGCCCAGTTCCCCTAGAGGCACCCAGTCAGGAAAGGTCCCTGCAGGCAATTGGAATTCTAGAATCACCTGTACTTCTACTCCTGCCCCCTGCAGGCCCCAGCTTCAAATGACTCAGGCTTCAGCTACATCAAGTCCAGAAGGGGGCCCTAGGAAGGTACTTTGGCTCTCTTCAGTATTGGCCAAACTGCTAGCAGGGAGGCAGCATGGGGCAAAGGGGAACCACTTTGGCTCCTCCCTTGCAAGCAGGGCATAGACCATGAAAACTGGGGGATGGAAGCCACTTCCCTATGAGGGAGAATGAGCCAAAATTAGGACATACAGGAGCTGCTGAGGACAGAGATTCTTTTTTTTTTTTTTTAAAGCAATCAGGGTTAAGTAACTTGCTCAAGGTTACACGGCCAGTTATTTCTGGGTGTGGTGCTAAGTATCAGAGCCCAGATTCGATCCCAGGTTATCCCGACTCTGGGGCCGGTGTTTTTACTTGCTGAGCCACCTGGCCGCCCCTAGGACAGAGATTCTTGACAAGGGAGAGAATTACCAGGTTCTAGGATCAAGTCAAAAGGGACAAAGTTGATCCCTTACTGTAAACAAGAAAATGGCATCTGGGCATTCAAACTATACCTACCTGATAGGAGTAGGTCAGTCAGGCAAATTCTAGAGGTCTGTCCTGTCCAGGAATTTACCAATTTCCTCATTCCTGATGTGTGTTCCATCTGAGGGAGTGTGTGTATATTTGTTTTTCTTATGCTTGAATGCCCAGGGCATCTAAGGTCTGTGAAGTCACCACTTAGACCAAAGTTCAGGTTTATGGTTGGGGAAGGGCTGAAGGTTCTGAGGGGCAGTGGGGAAATTACTTCTAGGGTCATAGTTCCCTTTCCCTGAACCTGCAGGGATTTCCTTGGGCCCAAGCAGTTAACTTCAGATAGTAGCCCCCTTTTCCTTCCTCTTCTCCTGGCCAGGAGCACCCTGCCCACTTAGTCTTCACAAAGATGGGAGTGGGGCACCCAGCTTCCAAGGTGGAAGGAGAGGGAAGCAGAGCAGCACATTCCGGGGCAGGACAGCACGTAAGCTATTGGAGAGAATCAGGCCAGACAGCATGACTGGGGGGTGAGGATGGCAGGAAATCCATTGCTCCCTAATCATTGTTCCCTTCCGGGTTTCTCTGGCGTTGGCTCCAACACTGCCCTCCCACCATTGACCCTGAGCCAAGAACCGCTTCCTCTCAGACCACCCTGACACCCCATCAGCCGTCTTCACTGGTCCCCCACTCCACCCCACCCACTGTCCCTAATCTCAGCATCCCATTTAGCCCCTTTCCCTTGGCAAAGTGAAGCTACCCCACTGCTGTGCCCAGCCATTCCTAATCCCTTCCTGTCCCAACTGGGAAGTTTACATGCCACAGGATCATTTATTCCTCCTCCTCCATCATCTCCCTTTGCTTGTTCTCCTCACCCCCCTCCTCCTCCTTTCCTTCCTCCGTCTTCCCTTACCCTTCTTTATCCTCATCCTCTTCCTCTCCACAGGATGTTTGTCTCCCTAGTGAAACCACCTGCAAACTGACAGGGGCACCTTGGCTGTCTTCCCTGAAGAGGGTACCCACTAAGAGGGTTAGGGTTGCTCTGGAGACCCCAAAATACCAACATGCCGGGTCCTGCTGAATGAATGCAACTCAAGTCTTCTCAGCCAAAGAAAAGTAAAGTTTATTAAAAGTTCGCTTGTATTAGACACAGAGTAAGTCTGTGTGAGGTCATTCTATGGCGCTCTCACTGTTCTATGGCGCTCTCACAAACGTGAAGACCGGATGGGGTCTTATATACAGAAGGTTGTGGGAGGAATCTAGGGGTGGTCTAGGGGAGGAGTTAGGGGAGGATCTTCAGGAGGAGTTAATGAGGTCAATGAGTGATTCAGGGTGGGAGGCCACCTGGAGACTACAGACAATGGTGGGCTAGGCCAGTTCAAGCGTGGATGACACTTTGATTGGGAAGTCTAGTAACTGAGGCTTGGGCTCAGCCACAATGTAAAGGCTTACTGCCTCATGCAAATGCCTCATCAAATGGGATGTTTTAATCAAGAGTCCAAGGGAGGTTCCCAGAACCTGTACCTCAAGGACTCAAGGAGAGCTCGAGGGGTCTCCCAGAGCCCATACCTCATCACTCCCTTGCTCTCTCCTTCAGCCAAGCCCAGGGCTTACAGGAAGCAGCCGCAGCACCAGGGAACCCCGACACCTTCACACACGCTTTTCCTCCAGAACTTCTATAGCTGCTGCCCTTCAAGGACCTATCCTCAGCCCTCCCCATGTTACAGTCACCACTTGCTAAGGCCCTCTGAATCTTCTCCTCCCCTTCCAACAGAGTCAGGCAGCCCCTGCCTCCTCCTGGGTGCCACCATTTAGACGGCTTCTCCTTGGACAGTCCCTGCTGAGAATAGCCTGGAAAATGATGACAGCCCAATCCTCTGCATTAGGTAGCATGGGAAAGCAGCCTACAGGCTCCCTCCAAGGATCATGGAGCAGGGAGAGAGATTCCAGTCTCAGCAGATCCCCCTGGTCCAAGTACAAACACCTGCCTTCCAACTTGTAAATTACCTATCCCCCCCCCCACCTTACCGCCACCTGTCCTCTGGTCGAAGCCACCCATCCTTGGATCCCCCAGCAGCCAGTGAACCCAGCCTCAGCCCCCACCATCTGACTCCACAGATTGACCCTCCTAGGCAGTGGGACCCTCTCATTGATCACACACCCTCCCCATGGGAAATGGCATTTCCCCAGCGAGAAGGAGCCACTCAAATGTCCTTGGAGAGCCAAGAGGAGCCCCTGGACAGGGGACTCCTGCTAAGTTCCACTTCCACATTCAGGGTCTGGGGTCTCCCATCCCTTTCACGCTTTTTTAGTTGAATGTTTCTCAACACGTCAAAGAAAATATAAGGGGAAACAGGGATGACAAAATACCTAACCCAAACACTTTGCAAAACAAATTCAGGACCCCAGCTGCCCAAGTGCAGGGAGTCCTGCAAAAGAAACTGAACCTAGTACATGTGGGTCACTGCAAGTTGATTGGTGCTTCAGGGGAAGCAACTCATACTTGACTCAAACTGCTAGGGAATCATTCAATCCCTTGGCAGAAAGGAGGAGATAAATACCTCTCTCCCTTAAACAGACAGAAACATTTAGTGACTGGGACCTAATATCCTAAGCCAATTGGAGGCTCTGTTGAGGGTTAGGGGGTGCTCAGGCCTTCAAAATACTAACTTGCCAGGTCCTGACCGAATGAATTCAACCCAAGCCTTCTTTCAGCCAAATAAAAACAAAGTTTATTAAAGATTTGCCATATTGGCCATGATGGGGTTTAGGTTCTAGGAACCCCTTGATTTTTCCCACTCAATGAGGCATTGAAGCCATAAGCCTTTCATTATCCTAGGCCCAAATCTTAGTTAAGGTTACTCTTAACCAACATAGCCCTCCATTGTCCAGCTATTTCCCACCCTTGATCCTAACAAAATGTCTGTACCAAAATCTGTTACCCTTAAACTAGCCTAGCCCTCCATTGTCTATGATCTCCAGGTAGCCTTCAGCTATTTCCCACCTTTAATCCCATTCCTGGAGTCTGGCCTTAGTACCCTCAAAGATCCTCATTAGACTCCTCCTCAAGACCCTCCCCAAACTCTTCCTCTAGACTACCCCTAAATCCTCCCACAGTCTTTCTGTATATAAATAAGATCCATCTTGCCTCCATGAAGGGCTACAATTCAATCTAACACAAACTCAGTCTGTGTCAGATTATTCTGGCCCACTTGTCCAATGTAAGTATCACAAATATTTAGGTTCCTTAAGAGTCTACCCACTATGGTGAATCTTTGATAAACTTTGTTTTACTTTGGCTGAGAGAAGGCTTGAGTTGAATTCATTCAGCAGGACTTGCCATATCAGTATTTGGGGGTCTCAAGCACCCCTAAGCCCCCAAACCTCAACAGCCAGACTCTTAAGAAATCTCACCATTGACTAGACTCTTAAAGAATCTGAGCATTTGTAAAGCTTGTATTGACAAGCGGGCCAGATTGAATCTCAGTACTGTCATAGAGGCAAGATGGATCTTATATACAGAAAGACTATGGGAGAGATCTAGGGGTGGCCAATTACTCTGGGGTGATGGGAGGAGAGGTTTAGGAAGTGTCTTGATGGGATTGGGGTCAGACTCCAGAAACCAAGATAATAGGATTTTGATGGGATCAAGGGTGGGAAACAGCCAGAGGCAATAGGGAGGTAATAGGCAATGGAGGGCTAGGCTAGGTTAAGGGTAAGGGATTTGGGCTTGAAAAGCCAGATATAGTGGGAAAATTCTGGAGGAATTCAAGTGTGGGGGAGTCCCAGGGTTCATGGACAAATGGTACTGAAATTCTTTTGGGGTAAAGGGAAAAGGTCCATACCCCATCAGCTCCAGCAGGAAATTATTTTTGAGATCTCCAGGCCTGACAGAGGAAGAGAATTGCAACAAAAATGGACCACATTAATGCTATCAAATGAAAAGGTTTCTGCACCAGCTGATGGAGCACAATGACAATTGGAAGGGAAATAGCTCACTGCAATGCTTTTATCTGCCCTCCCCATCTTTACAATGCAATTTTCTCTCCAGTGAAGTGTTCATTTTCAAACTCTCTCCAAGTGGTTGATTCCAGTGGTTAAGATCTCTTGGTTTCCATTCCCCAGTAGAACAATAGTGTGAACAGGCAATTTCCAAAGGGCTCCAGTCCAGCCCTCCACAATAGTCCGATGACCCTGGTCTCCATATCCAGAAGAAGGGGAGTTATGTACATTCAGGCCACTGTGAGAATCCAGTTCACACCCATCCACTTGGTCCAGATGATCAAAAAAGAACAGGGCAAGACTCGGTAGGGCACAGGGAAAGTAAAAAACTTAACAGCCACTGTTTCTGGAGATGGGAATCAGGCCTGTCACTCTGCAAAGGAATGGAATACTCTGCCTGCCCCCAAATTTACCCTATCCTTTAACCAACTTAGCCCTGAATTAGACTTGGTCTGCTCCCATGATAACCTAAAGATTTCAAAGAGACAAGAAAAGGACCCATATGGATAAAAGAGTCTGTAGCTGTAATGCCAAGCATGAGCAGCTTCCAAGGTTCAGATTACAAGCATAGCAAACTCTCCATTTATTCAGTAACAAATTAAGTCAAAACATTCATAGAGAATCAAAATATAGCATTCACCATGTGTAACTCAATCATTTAGTAAGTCCTCAATTCAATCACAAAGTACAAAGGCCAAAGTACTCCACCCCTAGGTAGTACATTCATTTAGTCAATCACAAAGTCTTCTCTCTTAATTGGAGATTAGTTTCCAATCATAAACGAAGTACATTCATTTGGTTAGTCACAAAGACAAAGGTCAAAAGTTTTCCACCCCTGGATCACAACTGAATTACAATATCATCAGTCACCACCAAGCACGCTCTCAAAGGGAAGTGGAAAGCACAAAGGCCATCCACCCCTAGGTCCCAACTAGGTTACAATATCATTACAGCATTCAATACCCAAGGAGAGGTCTTTTCTTCATCTTGACCCGAGGCAAGTTCTCAGCAGTTTCTGTTCCTGGGAAGATAAAGCTTAACAAAGACACCATAACATTTATATACATCGCTGGCATCCTCATCAATTCACTCTGCCTGTGAAATCAGCCTTGACCCAACAACAAGGTCTGAGGCCTCTATAAACAAGCATAAATAAGATATATAAATAAAAAAACAAACATAAATAAGAGGGTTTGATGTTATTTTGGGATTTTTGTTTTCTTCTTAATGTTTATTTGAGGGAGAAGGCAGCAGGGTAAACACCCCATGAGATGAATTGTTGCAAAAGAATAAATATAGAAATACTGTTATTTGGGGCAGAGGGGAATTACATTTAAATATTGTAGAGGGAGGAGGGGAAACAATAATGGAAGTAAAAGTAGAAGGGGAAATGAAGGCTACTGGATGTGGGGCAGAATTCAATAGGAAGTAAGAAGAACTCTTCAAGCATACATAATTCTTAGGCTTCTGGCTGATGCAAGAAAGGACAGTTCTTCCTACACAGAATTTGACTTATGCCTTAATGTACCTTTTGATGCTCTCTTGAACCTCCTGAGTTATACTCTTTGCCCTCTCTCTCTATTCCCTCCCCAGCCTCATTTCCTGTTTCACAGCTACCTGCTGAAATTGTCAGTGAGCCCTGGGAATTTTCCTCCTCTTTCTAAAGACACTTGACTGAATTCCTGTCTTTTCCTAAGGAACAGAGTCTCCAGAACCAGATCTAGTGAATTGGGTGGCATTCTATGGGAGGTGGGTAGGCTGTAAAGGAATGAAGAGGACAGGAGGTGCCAGGACAGGGAGGGAATATTCAAAACTACTGTGGCACCAATTGCTTTGACCTATGGGGTCTGTATGAAGATCCCCAGGAGAGGCTTTATGACATTGCCTAATGAAACTACACCTTGTTTTGGTTAGAGCTAAAGCTTATTCCCACCCCCATGCCCAGCAACTTTCTTCCTCGAATTGTCCAGTGATCGTGGGAAAAGTGGCGCATTCTCTGAGAAAGCCTAAGATGAAAATAGTCAAGCTTGCAAGGAGTAGGAAGAAATATTTGGAAAGCAATTCAAATAGCAAAGGAGACACCAGGACCACAGATAGCAGTCATTTATGACTGCTTTAATGGTAAACCACCCTGAGGTACCTCCCTCTAGAATTCCATCTTTTCTTGAAGAATGAATGCACAGATTAAGTGACAGGTTTTAGAAAGGCCTAATCAAGCCTGAAGGATATGTGGTAGTCACAATGCCATCCCTTCCCCCAGATGCTAGCAGTCCTTTCTCCATTCTGACCCACTAACAATCACTCTATACATCCTGTGTGTCCCTAGACACCTTCAGTGTTGTCTCTCTCACTGGAAAGTAAGCTCCTGAAGGCAAGGGATTGTTTGGTCATTCTTTTAGCAGGGCTGTGGACTGATTGAAGGACTCTTTCAAGGACACCCATCCCACTGAAAGTCTAAGTTTCTAAGTCTGACATATTATTCAGCTGATAAAACCAATGGATTGTTGACTAGATCACATCAAAGTCTGGTCACTTCATTGAGGTGGAAGAGGGAGCTAGTGAGCTTTTTTTTTTTTTTTAGCAATTGGGGTTAAGTAACTTCCCCAAGGTTACACTGCCAGTTTGTGTGTGTGTGTGTATTTAGTATCTGATGCTGGAACTGATCCTGGGTCCTCCCTTACTCAATGAGCCACCTAGCCATCCCCAGTGAGCTTCTGGTAGAAAGGAGCAAGCATTCCAGCTAGAACCCTCAGAAGAAATTAACGAGGAGAGACGAAGCCAAGTGATGTACTTCAACCTGGCCATAGTCTGGGTCTCCAGTGGATGGCCATTCACCTGTCACAGGACCCCAGGGAATTTGGAAGGGTTCCCACCCCCACCATGGTTAACCCCTTGCAGGATGTAAAATAAACACACAAATCATCATTTCTATATATTACCAACAAAACCCAGCAGCAAGAAATAGAACAATAAATTCCACTGAAATAACCACAGACAATATAAAATAATTGGGAGTCTACTGGCCAAGATATACAGAGGCATTATATAAATACAACTGCAAAATAGTTTTCCACAAATACAGAACCAAACAATTTAAGAAATATTGCTTATGGTTAGGCTGAGCCAATATGATAAAAAAGACAATTCCATCTAAATTGATTTTCTTATTCAGCGTCATACCAATCAACTACCAGTGAATCATTTTATAGAACTAGAAAAGTAATAACAAAATACATATGGGAGAACAAAAGGTAAAGAATATCAAGGGAATTAATTAAAAAAAAATTTAAGGTAGTTCGTCTAGCAGTACTACATTTCAAACTACAGGGTGTACCTAAAGTATGGATACATAGGAAATTTCATTAACTATGCATATTTTCAAGAAATGGAATGAATGAAATTTTCAACATTTTATTTAATTAGCATAAATGAGATTTCATAGAAATACATAGGAGACACATAGGAAATATAATTAATTAATTATATTAATCTCATTAATATGGAAAATAGCCCCCAATAGCTAATGAAAGCTTTTATTACATATGAAATTGTCATGGTTGTAACGATCCTTGGGATTTCTAGCTGTCTTACCTTTCCCAGGTCTTCAGTACACATGCTGGCCACATCCTGCTTGTTCACATAAAGGAGAAGTCCAGCCAGTGGAAATGGAAAGAGGTACAGCTTTATTGGCAGGACAGGCGTGTTGTTACATCTCTCTCTCCATTCTCTGCAGCCCCCTCATGCTTCAGCCCTTAAATCCCCAAAGTGCACTTGAAGAGCTTGTGGACAGCTCGTGAAGGAAGGTGGGGGGCGGGGGGGAGGAGCAATTAGAGAACAGGGAGGTTGTGTCCAGAACAGCTTTCGTACTCCTGGGCACTTACCCTTAGTCCCCGAGATTAATCTCAGGGTAACAGGGTACATTGCGTGACAGCACACAATCTGGGCCCCTCAGCACTTCCTAGATCTGTGGTGCCCTGACCACAGATGAGATCAGCACATATTGCTGATTGCTCTGAATCCTGTTACATCAGACCTGAAGTCAGAGAGGCTGCCTGAGACCCAAAGAGGGGCTATAGGCCCCAACATGTGTGTGTGAACAAGAAACCAAGCTTACATGTAGCTTTGGCTCTGCTTGTGAGTGCCTCGCCCACGTGAGTATGGGAGGGTGTGAGAGATTGTCCCGGTGTGGGTGATTGTTGCACAGCCCGCACCCCGTCTCCCCCTCCCCCGTGGCTCTGAGGGTCCGGGAGCACGCGCGTGTGTGACTGCGCCCTGGAGGACACGCGTGCTCAGGAGAGACAGCTTGTGGCCCTGTCAGAGAGGTGGGAGTGGGGTGGGGGTGGGGAGGGGGGCGTGGAGGAGGCAAGGAGGGGCAGCCCAGCCTAGCGCAGCTCCGCCCAGCGTATTGCGGACAGCCTTTGTCTCCTCCCCTCTTCTCCCAGGCTCTCTCCTCCTCGGGCCTCTGGACCTATCTCCCCGTGAAGGACCCAAGGACCAGCTCCTGGTTCCCGGACGTCGGCTCCCGGCCCCCGCCGCGGGAAGGGCCTCCAGCCTTTCTCCCTGCTGGCTCCCAAGCCTTGAGCAGTAAGTGCGGGAAGGAAGGAGGAAGGGAGGCAGGGATGGAAAGAGGCAGGAGCGCGGCGGCCCCTGCCTGCCCGGGGGCCCTTGGCCTCTCCTGGCCACAGGGAAGAGGCATCCCTGGGCCGGGACCTAGGGGACGGGCAAGCGCCCAGCTTGCGCCTTCCTGCGGAGGAGACGCAGGGGCCGGGGAAGGGGAGGGCAGGAGGAGGAAGATCTGTTGGGGGAGTGGGGGTAGGGACGAGGAGGGGCTCGGCCCTCTCTGCCCCCCCCCCAGGCCTTCTAGGGGAGGGGGCACACACGGCTGGGGGTTCCCTGGCCCCAGGAGAGCTCTCTCTGGGCTGGGAGCTGACCGCGGGAGGGAGAAGCCGTGGAAGGGGAGGGGCGACCCCCCAGGGAGGGGGAAGGG